>NW_026916031.1:0-33724 GCF_034315485.1 Pezoporus occidentalis
AGCTTTCCCTGCTGGTTCTCCTGCTGTGGGAGCAGATGCCACTGTTCATTCTGTGCTGACAGTGTTGCTGCGCAGCAGAGAGCAGGCTCTGAACTGATTCCATTCAAATGCTTTTCCTGTATGAAAGGGAGCAGTGAAAGCAACGATGGATGCACCAATGTAAAGGTGATTGTGTGCTGAACAGGTCCAGCACAAGCTTTCAATCCTGGCTCTTCTGCTGTGGGAGCAGAGGCCAAACGTTCGTGCTGTACTCACTGTGCTGCCTGGGCAGCTGAAAGCGACCAGCTGAGAATTTGGATTCAAATGGACTTTTAGGTATGAAACCGAGGAGAGACTGCAATGATGGTGACACCGTTGCAAAGCAGCCTGTGTGCTGAAGAGGCCCAGCACTAGCTTTCCCTGCTGGTTCTTCTGCTGTGGGAGCAGATGCCACTGTTCTTTCTGTGCTGACTGTGTTGCTGCGCAGCAGAGAGCAGGCTCTGAACTGATTCCATTCAAATGCTTTTCCTGTATGAAAGGGAGCAGTGAAAGCAACGATGGATGCACCAATGTAAAGGTGATTGTGTGCTGAACAGGTCCAGCACAAGCTTTCAATCCTGGCTCTTCTGCTGTGGGAGCAGAGGCCAAACGTTCGTGCTGTACTCACTGTGCTGCCTGCAGCTGAGAGCGACCAGCTGAGAATTTGGATTCAAATGGACTTTTAGGTATGAAACCGAGGAGAGACTGCAATGATGGTGACACCGTTGCAAAGCAGCCTGTGTGCTGAAGAGGCCCAGCACTAGCTTTCCCTGCTGGTTCTTCTGCTGTGGGAGCAGATGCCACTGTTCATTCTGTGCTGACTGTGTTGCTGCGCAGCAGAGAGCAGGCTCTGAACTGATTCCATTCAAATGCTTTTCCTGTATGAAAGGGAGCAGTGAAAGCAACGATGGATGCACCAATGTAAAGGTGATTGTGTGCTGAACAGGTCCAGCACCAGCTTTCAATCCTGGCTCTTCTGCTGTGGGAGCAGAAGCCAAACGTTCGTGCTGTACTCACTGTGCTGCTGGGCAGCTGAAAGCGACCAGCTGAGAATTTGGATTCAAATGGACTTTTAGGTATGAAACCGAGGAGAGACTGCAATGATGGTGACACCGTTGCAAAGCAGCCTGTGTGCTGAAGAGGCCCAGCACTAGCTTTCCCTGCTGGTTCTTCTGCTGTGGGAGCAGATGCCACTGTTCGTTCTGTGCTGACTGTGTTGCTGCCAGCAGAGAGCAGGCTCTGAACTGATTCCATTCAAATGCTTTTCCTGTATGAAAGGGAGCAGTGAAAGCAACGATGGATGCACCAATGTAAAGGTGATTGTGTGCTGAACAGGTCCAGCACAAGCTTTCAATCCTGACACTTCTGCTGTGGGAGCAGAGGCCAAACGTTCGTGCTGTACTCACTGTGCTGCCTGCAGCTGAGAGCGACCAGCTGAGAATTTGGATTCAAATGGAGTTTTAGGTATGAAACCGAGGAGAGACTGCAATGATGGTGACACCGTTGCAAAGCAGCCTGTGTGCTGAAGAGGCCCAGCACTAGCTTTCCCTGCTGGTTCTCCTGCTGTGGGAGCAGATGCCACTGTTCATTCTGTGCTGACTGTGTTGCTGCGCAGCAGAGAGCAGGCTCTGAACTGATTCCATTCAAATGCTTTTCCTGTATGAAAGGGAGCAGTGAAAGCAACGATGGATGCACCAATGTAAAGGTGATTGTGTGCTGAACAGGTCCAGCACAAGCTTTCAATCCTGGCTCTTCTGCTGTGGGAGCAGAAGCCAAACGTTCGTGCTGTACTCACTGTGCTGCCTGCAGCTGAGAGCGACCAGCTGAGAATTTGGATTCAAATGGACTTTTAGGTATGAAACCGAGGAGAGACTGCAATGATGGTGACACCGTTGCAAAGCAGCCTGTGTGCTGAAGAGGCCCAGCACTAGCTTTCCCTGCTGGTTCTTCTGCTGTGGGAGCAGATGCCACTGTTCATTCTGTGCTGACTGTGTTGCTGCGCAGCAGAGAGCAGGCTCTGAACTGATTCCATTCAAATGCTTTTCCTGTATGAAAGGGAGCAGTGAAAGCAACGATGGATGCACCAATGTAAAGGTGATTGTGTGCTGAACAGGTCCAGCACAAGCTTTCAATCCTGACTCTTCTGCTGTGGGAGCAGAGGCCAAACGTTCGTGCTGTACTCACTGTGCTGCCTGCAGCTGAAAGCGACCAGCTGAGAATTTGGATTCAAATGGAGTTTTAGGTATGAAACCGAGGAGAGACTGCAATGATGGTGACACCGTTGCAAAGCAGCCTGTGTGCTGAAGAGGCCCAGCACTAGCTTTCCCTGCTGGTTCTTCTGCTGTGGGAGCAGATGCCACTGTTCATTCTGTGCTGACTGTGTTGCTGCGCAGCAGAGAGCAGGCTCTGAACTGATTCCATTCAAATGCTTTTCCTGTATGAAAGGGAGCAGTGAAAGCAACGATGGATGCACCAATGTAAAGGTGATTGTGTGCTGAACAGGTCCAGCACAAGCTTTCAATCCTGACACTTCTGCTGTGGGAGCAGAGGCCAAACGTTCGTGCTGTACTCACTGTGCTGCCTGCAGCTGAGAGCGACCAGCTGAGAATTTGGATTCAAATGGAGTTTTAGGTATGAAACCGAGGAGAGACTGCAATGATGGTGACACCGTTGCAAAGCAGCCTGTGTGCTGAAGAGGCCCAGCACTAGCTTTCCCTGCTGGTTCTTCTGCTGTGGGAGCAGATGCCACTGTTCGTTCTGTGCTGACTGTGTTGCTGCGCAGCAGAGAGCAGGCTCTGAACTGATTCCATTCAAATGCTTTTCCTGTATGAAAGGGAGCAGTGAAAGCAACGATGGATGCACCAATGTAAAGGTGATTGTGTGCTGAACAGGTCCAGCACCAGCTTTCAATCCTGACTCTTCTGCTGTGGGAGCAGAGGCCAAACGTTCGTGCTGTACTCACTGTGCTGCCTGCAGCTGAGAGCGACCAGCTGAGAATTTGGATTCAAATGGAGTTTTAGGTATGAAACCGAGGAGAGACTGCAATGATGGTGACACCGTTGCAAAGCAGCCTGTGTGCTGAAGAGGCCCAGCACTAGCTTTCCCTGCTGGTTCTTCTGCTGTGGGAGCAGATGCCACTGTTCATTCTGTGCTGACTGTGTTGCTGCGCAGCAGAGAGCAGGCTCTGAACTGATTCCATTCAAATGCTTTTCCTGTATGAAAGGGAGCAGTGAAAGCAACGATGGATGCACCAATGTAAAGGTGATTGTGTGCTGAACAGGTCCAGCACAAGCTTTCAATCCTGGCTCTTCTGCTGTGGGAGCAGAGGCCAAACGTTCGTGCTGTACTCACTGTGCTGCCTGCAGCTGAGAGCGACCAGCTGAGAATTTGGATTCAAATGGACTTTTAGGTATGAAACCGAGGAGAGACTGCAATGATGGTGACACCGTTGCAAAGCAGCCTGTGTGCTGAAGAGGCCCAGCGCCAGGCACTAGCTTTCCCTGCTGGTTCTTCTGCTGTGGGAGCAGATGCCACTGTTCATTCTGCGCTGACTGTGTTGCTGCGCAGCAGAGAGCAGGCTCTGAACTGATTCCATTCAAATGCTTTTCCTGTATGAAAGGGAGCAGTGAAAGCAACGATGGATGCACCAATGTAAAGGTGATTGTGTGCTGAACTGGTCAAGCAACAGCTTTCCCTCCTGGCTCTTCTGCTGTGGGAGCAGAGGCCAAACGTTCGTGCTGTACTCACTGTGCTGCCTGCAGCTGAGAGCGACCAGCTGAGAATTTGGATTCAAATGGAGTTTTAGGTATGAAACCGAGGAGAGACTGCAATGATGGTGACACCGTTGCAAAGCAGCCTGTGTGCTGAAGAGGCCCAGCACTAGCTTTCCCTGCTGGTTCTCCTGCTGTGGGAGCAGATGCCACTGTTCATTCTGTGCTGACTGTGTTGCTGCGCAGCAGAGAGCAGGCTCTGAACTGATTCCATTCAAATGCTTTTCCTGTATGAAAGGGAGCAGTGAAAGCAACGATGGATGCACCAATGTAAAGGTGATTGTGTGCTGAACAGGTCCAGCACAAGCTTTCCCTCCTGGCTCTTCTGCTGTGGGAGCAGAAGCCAAACGTTCGTGCTGTACTCACTGTGCTGCTGGGCAGCTGAAAGCGACCAGCTGAGAATTTGGATTCAAATGGACTTTTAGGTATGAAACCGAGGAGAGACTGCAATGATGGTGACACCGTTGCAAAGCAGCCTGTGTGCTGAAGAGGCCCAGCATTAGCTTTCCCTGCTGGTTCTTCTGCTGTGGGAGCAGATGCCACTGTTCATTCTGTGCTGACTGTGTTGCTGCGCAGCAGAGAGCAGGCTCTGGACTGATACCATTCAAATGCTTTTCCTGTATGAAAGTGAGCAGTGAAAGCAACAATGGATGCACCAATGTAAAGGTGATTGTGTGCTGAACAGGTCCAGCACCAGCTTTCCCTCCTGGCTCTTCTGCTGTGGGAGCAGAGGCCAAACGTTCGTGCTGTACTCACTGTGCTGCCTGCAGCAGAGAGCGACCAGCTGAGAATTTGGATTCAAATGGACTTTTAGGTATGAAACTGAGGAGAGACTGCAATGATGGTGACACCGTTGCAAAGCAGCCTGTGTGCTGAAGAGGCCCAGCACTAGCTTTCCCTGCTGGTTCTTTTGCTGTGGGAGCAGATGCCACTGTTCATTCTCCGCTGACTGTGTTGCTGCGCAGCAGAGAGCAGGCTCTGAACTGATTCCATTCAAATGCTTTTCCTGTATGAAAGGGAGCAGTGAAAGCAACGATGGATGCACCAATGTAAAAGTGAGTGTGTGCTGAACAGGTCCAACACCAGCTTTCCCTCCTGGCTCTTCAGCTGTGGGAGCAGAAGCCAAACGTTCGTGCTGTACTCACTGTGCTGCCTGCAGCTGAGAGCGACCAGCTGAGAATTTGGATTCAAATGGACTTTTAGGTATGAAACCGAGGAGAGACTGCAATGATGGTGACACCGTTGCAAAGCAGCCTGTGTGCTGAAGAGGCCCAGCACTAGCTTTCCCTGCTGGTTCTTCTGCTGTGGGAGCAGATGCCACTGTTCATTCTGCACTGACTGTGTTGCTGCGCAGCAGAGAGCAGGCTCTGAACTGATTCCATTCAAATGATTTTCCTGTATGAAAGGGAGCAGTGAAAGCAACGATGGATGCACCAATGTAAAGGTGATTGTGTGCTGAACAGGTCCAGCACCAGCTTTCCCTCCTGGCTCTTCTGCTGTGGGAGCAGAAGCCAAACGTTCGTGCTGTACTCACTGTGCTGCTGGGAAGCTGAGAGCGACCAGCTGAGAATTTGGATTCAAATGGACTTTTAGGTATGAAACCGAGGAGAGACTGCAATGATGGTGACACCGTTGCAAAGCAGCCTGTGTGCTGAAGAGGCCCAGTATTAGCTTTCCCTGCTGGTTCTTCTGCTGTGGGAGCAGATGCCACTGTTCTTTCTGTGCTGACTGTGTTGCTGCGCAGCAGAGAGCAGGCTCTGGACTGATTCCATTCAAATGCTTTTCCTGTATGAAAGGGAGCAGTGAAAGCAACGATGGATGCACCAATGTAAAGGTGATTGTGTGCTGAACAGGTCCAGCACAAGCTTTCAATCCTGGCTCTTCTGCTGTGGGAGCAGAAGCCAAACGTTCGTGCTGTACTCACTGTGCTGCTGGGCACCTGAAAGCGACCAGCTGAGAATTTGGATTCAAATGGACTTTTAGGTATGAAACCGAGGAGAGACTGCAATGATGGTGACACCGTTGCAAAGCAGCCTGTGTGCTGAAGAGGCCCAGCATTAGCTTTCCCTGCTGGTTCTTCTGCTGTGGGAGCAGATGCCACTGTTCTTTCTGTGCTGACTGTGTTGCTGCCAGCAGAGAGCAGGCTCTGGACTGATTCCATTCAAATGCTTTTCCTGCATGAAAGGGAGCAGTGAAAGCAACAATGGATGCACCAATGTAAAGGTGATTGTGTGCTGAACAGGTCCAGCACCAGCTTTCCCTCCTGGCTCTTCTGCTGTGGGAGCAGAGGCCAAACGTTCGTGCTGTACTCACTGTGCTGCCTGCAGCAGAGAGCGACCAGCTGAGAATTTGGATTCAAATGGACTTTTAGGTATGAAACTGAGGAGAGACTGCAATGATGGTGACACCGTTGCAAAGCAGCCTGTGTGCTGAAGAGGCCCAGCACTAGCTTTCCCTGCTGGTTCTTCTGCTGTGGGAGCAGATGCCACTGTTCATTCTGCGCTGACTGTGTTGCTGCGCAGCAGAGAGCAGGCTCTGAACTGATTCCATTCAAATGCTTTTCCTGTATGAAAGGGAGCAGTGAAAGCAACGATGGATGCACCAATGTAAAGGTGATTGTGTGCTGAACAGGTCCAGCACAAGCTTTCAATCCTGGCTCTTCTGCTGTGGGAGCAGAAGCCAAACGTTCGTGCTGTACTCACTGTGCTGCCTGCAGCTGAGAGGGACCAGCTGAGAATTTGGATTCAAATGGACTTTTAGGTATGAAACCGAGGAGAGACTGCAATGATGGTGACACCGTTGCAAAGCAGCCTGTGTGCTGAAGAGGCCCAGCACCAGCTTTCCCTGCTGGTTCTTCTGCTGTGGGAGCAGATGCCACTGTTCATTCTGTGCTGACTGTGTTGCTGCGCAGCAGAGAGCAGGCTCTGGACTGATTCCATTCAAATGCTTTTCCTGTATGAAAGGGAGCAGTGAAAGCAACGATGGATGCACCAATGTAAAGGTGATTGTGTGCTGAACAGGTCCAGCACCAGCTTTCCCTCCTGGCTCTTCTGCTGTGGGAGCAGAGGCCAAACGTTCGTGCTGTACTCACTGTGCTGCTGGGCAGCTGAAAGCGACCAGCTGAGAATTTGGATTCAAATGGACTTTTAGGTATGAAACCGAGGAGAGACTGCAATGATGGTGACACCGTTGCAAAGCAGCCTGTGTGCTGAAGAGGCCAGGCACTAGCTTTCCCTGCTGGTTCTTCTGCTGTGGGAGCAGATGCCACTGTTCATTCTGCGCTGACTGTGTTGCTGCGCAGCAGAGAGCAGGCTCTGAACTGATTCCATTCAAATGCTTTTCCTGTATGAAAGGGAGCAGTGAAAGCAACGATGGATGCACCAATGTAAAAGTGAGTGTGTGCTGAACAGGTCCAACACCAGCTTTCCCTCCTGGCTCTTCAGCTGTGGGAGCAGAAGCCAAACGTTCGTGCTGTACTCACTGTGCTGCCTGCAGCTGAGAGCGACCAGCTGAGAATTTGGATTCAAATGGACTTTTAGGTATGAAACCGAGGAGAGACTGCAATGATGGTGACACCGTTGCAAAGCAGCCTGTGTGCTGAAGAGGCCCAGCACTAGCTTTCCCTGCTGGTTCTTCTGCTGTGGGAGCAGATGCCACTGTTCATTCTGCACTGACTGTGTTGCTGCGCAGCAGAGAGCAGGCTCTGAACTGATTCCATTCAAATGATTTTCCTGTATGAAAGGGAGCAGTGAAAGCAACGATGGATGCACCAATGTAAAGGTGATTGTGTGCTGAACAGGTCCAGCACCAGCTTTCCCTCCTGGCTCTTCTGCTGTGGGAGCAGAGGCCAAACGTTCGTGCTGTACTCACTGTGCTGCTGGGCAGCTGAAAGCGACCAGCTGAGAATTTGGATTCAAATGGACTTTTAGGTATGAAACCGAGGAGAGACTGCAATGATGGTGACACCGTTGCAAAGCAGCCTGTGTGCTGAAGAGGCCCAGTATTAGCTTTCCCTGCTGGTTCTTCTGCTGTGGGAGCAGATGCCACTGTTCATTCTGCGCTGACTGTGTTGCTGCGCAGCAGAGAGCAGGCTCTGGACTGATTCCATTCAAATGCTTTTCCTGTATGAAAGGGAGCAGTGAAAGCAACGATGGATGCACCAATGTAAAGGTGATTGTGTGCTGAACAGGTCCAGCACAAGCTTTCAATCCTGGCTCTTCTGCTGTGGGAGCAGAAGCCAAACGTTCGTGCTGTACTCACTGTGCTGCTGGGCACCTGAAAGCGACCAGCTGAGAATTTGGATTCAAATGGACTTTTAGGTATGAAACCGAGGAGAGACTGCAATGATGGTGACACCGTTGCAAAGCAGCCTGTGTGCTGAAGAGGCCCAGCACTAGCTTTCCCTGCTGGTTCTTCTGCTGTGGGAGCAGATGCCACTGTTCTTTCTGTGCTGACTGTGTTGCTGCCTGCAGAGAGCAGGCTCTGAACTGATTCCATTCAAATGCTTTTCCTGTATGAAAGGGAGCAGTGAAAGCAACGATGGATGCACCAATGTAAAGGTGATTGTGTGCTGAACAGGTCCAGCACAAGCTTTCAATCCTGGCTCTTCTGCTGTGGGAGCAGAAGCCAAACGTTCGTGCTGTACTCACTGTGCTGCTGGGCAGCTGAAAGCGACCAGCTGAGAATTTGGATTCAAATGGACTTTTAGGTATGAAACCGAGGAGAGACTGCAATGATGGTGACACCGTTGCAAAGCAGCCTGTGTGCTGAAGAGGCCCAGCATTAGCTTTCCCTGCTGGTTCTTCTGCTGTGGGAGCAGATGCCACTGTTCTTTCTGTGCTGACTGTGTTGCTGCCAGCAGAGAGCAGGCTCTGGACTGATTCCATTCAAATGCTTTTCCTGCATGAAAGGGAGCAGTGAAAGCAACAATGGATGCACCAATGTAAAGGTGATTGTGTGCTGAACAGGTCCAGCACCAGCTTTCCCTCCTGGCTCTTCTGCTGTGGGAGCAGAGGCCAAACGTTCGTGCTGTACTCACTGTGCTGCCTGCAGCAGAGAGCGACCAGCTGAGAATTTGGATTCAAATGGACTTTTAGGTATGAAACCGAGGAGAGACTGCAATGATGGTGACACTGTTGCAAAGCAGCCTGTGTGCTGAAGAGGCCCAGCACTAGCTTTCCCTGCTGGTTCTTCTGCTGTGGGAGCAGATGCCACTGTTCATTCTGCGCTGACTGTGTTGCTGCGCAGCAGAGAGCAGGCTCTGAACTGATTCCATTCAAATGCTTTTCCTGTATGAAAGGGAGCAGTGAAAGCAACGATGGATGCACCAATGTAAAGCAGTGAAAGCAACGATGGATGCACCAATGTAAAGGTGATTGTGTGCTGAACTGGTCCAGCAACAGCTTTCCCTCCTGGCTCTTCTGCTGTGGGAGCAGAGGCCAAACGTTCGTGCTGTACTCAGTGTGCTGCCTGCAGCTGAGAGCGACCAGCTCTTCTGCTGAGAATTTGGATTCAAATGGAGTTTTAGGTATGAAACCGAGGAGAGACTGCAATGATGGTGACACCGTTGCAAAGCAGCCTGTGTGCTGAAGAGGCCCAGCACTAGCTTTCCCTGCTGGTTCTTCTGCTGTGGGAGCAGATGCCACTGTTCATTCTGCGCTGACTGTGTTGCTGCGCAGCAGAGAGCAGGCTCTGAACTGATTCCATTCAAATGCTTTTCCTGTATGAAAGGGAGCAGTGAAAGCAACGATGGATGCACCAATGTAAAAGTGAGTGTGTGCTGAACAGGTCCAACACCAGCTTTCCCTCCTGGCTCCTCAGCTGTGGGAGCAGAAGCCAAACGTTCGTGCTGTACTCACTGTGCTGCCTGCAGCTGAGAGCGACCAGCTGAGAATTTGGATTCAAATGGACTTTTAGGTATGAAACCGAGGAGAGACTGCAATGATCGTGACACCGTTGCAAAGCAGCCTGTGTGCTGAAGAGGCCCAGCACTAGCTTTCCCTGCTGGGTCTTCTGCTGTGGGAGCAGATGCCACTGTTCATTCTGCACTGACTGTGTTGCTGCGCAGCAGAGAGCAGGCTCTGAACTGATTCCATTCAAATGATTTTCCTGTATGAAAGGGAGCAGTGAAAGCAACGATGGATGCACCAATGTAAAGGTGATTGTGTGCTGAACAGGTCCAGCACCAGCTTTCCCTCCTGGCTCTTCTGCTGTGGGAGCAGAAGCCAAACGTTCGTGCTGTACTCACTGTGCTGCTGGGCAGCTGAAAGCGACCAGCTGAGAATTTGGATTCAAATGGAGTTTTAGGTATGAAACCGAGGAGAGACTGCAATGATGGTGACACCGTTGCAAAGCAGCCTGTGTGCTGAAGAGGCCCAGTATTAGCTTTCCCTGCTGGTTCTTCTGCTGTGGGAGCAGATGCCACTGTTCATTCTGTGCTGACTGTGTTGCTGCGCAGCAGAGAGCAGGCTGTGGACTGATTCCATTCAAATGCTTTTCCTGTATGAAAGGGAGCAGTGAAAGCAACGATGGATGCACCAATGTAAAGGTGATTGTGTGCTGAACAGGTCCAGCACAAGCTTTCAATCCTGGCTCTTCTGCTGTGGGAGCAGAAGCCAAACGTTCGTGCTGTACTCACTGTGCTGCTGGGCACCTGAAAGCGACCAGCTGAGAATTTGGATTCAAATGGACTTTTAGGTATGAAACCGAGGAGAGACTGCAATGATGGTGACACCGTTGCAAAGCAGCCTGTGTGCTGAAGAGGCCCAGCATTAGCTTTCCCTGCTGGTTCTTCTGCTGTGGGAGCAGATGCCACTGTTCTTTCTGTGCTGACTGTGTTGCTGCCAGCAGAGAGCAGGCTCTGGACTGATTCCATTCAAATGCTTTTCCTGCATGAAAGGGAGCAGTGAAAGCAACGATGGATGCACCAATGTAAAGGTGATTGTGTGCTGAACAGGTCCAGCACCAGCTTTCAATCCTGACACTTCTGCTGTGGGAGCAGAGGCCAAACGTTCGTGCTGTACTCACTGTGCTGCCGGCAGCTGAGAGAGACCAGCTGAGAATTTGGATTCAAATGGAGTTTTAGGTATGAAACCGAGGAGAGACTGCAATGATGGTGACACCGTTGCAAAGCAGCCTGTGTGCTGAAGAGGCCCAGCACTAGCTTTCCCTGCTGGTTCTTCTGCTGTGGGAGCAGATGCCACTGTTCATTCTGTGCTGACTGTGTTGCTGCGCAGCAGAGAGCAGGCTCTGAACTGATTCCATTCAAATGCTTTTCCTGTATGAAAGGGAGCAGTGAAAGCAACGATGGATGCACCAATGTAAAGGTGATTGTGTGCTGAACAGGTCCAGCAGCAGCTTTCCCTCCTGGCTCTTCTGCTGTGGGAGCAGAAGCCACACGTTCGTGCTGTACTCACTGTGCTGCTGGGCACCTGAAAGCGACCAGCTGAGAATTTGGATTCAAATGGACTTTTAGGTATGAAACCGAGGAGAGACTGCAATGATGGTGACACCGTTGCAAAGCAGCCTGTGTGCTGAAGAGGCCCAGCACCAGCTTTCCCTGCTGGTTCTTCTGCTGTGGGAGCAGATGCCACTGTTCATTCTGCGCTGACTGTGTCGCTGCGCAGCAGAGAGCAGGCTCTGGACTGATTCCATTCAAATGCTTTTCCTGCATGAAAGGGAGCAGTGAAAGCAACGATGGATGCACCAATGTAAAGGTGATTGCGTGCTGAACAGGTCCAGCACCAGCTTTCAATCCTGACACTTCTGCTGTGGGAGCAGAGGCCAAACGTTCGTGCTGTACTCACTGGGCTGCTGGGCAGCTGAGAGCGACCAGCTGAGAATTTGGATTCAAATGGAGTTTTAGGTATGAAACCGAGGAGAGACTGCAATGATGGTGACACCGTTGCAAAGCAGCCTGTGTGCTGAAGAGGCCCAGCACTAGCTTTCCCTGCTGGTTCTTCTGCTGTGGGAGCAGATGCCACTGTTCTTTCTGTGCTGACTGTGTTGCTGCCAGCAGACAGCAGGCTCTGAACTGATTCCATTCAAATGCTTTTCCTGTATGAAAGGGAGCAGTGAAAGCAACGATGGATGCACCAATGTAAAAGTGACTGTGTGCTGAACAGGTCCAACACCAGCTTTCCCTCCTGGCTCCTAAGATGTGGGAGCAGAAGCCAAACGTTCGTGCTGTACTCACTGTGCTGCCTGCAGCTGAGAGCGACCAGCTGAGAATTTGGATTCAAATGGACTTTTAGGTATGAAACCGAGGAGAGACTGCAATGATGGTGACACCGTTGCAAAGCAGCCTGTGTGCTGAAGAGGCCCAGCACTAGCTTTCCCTGCTGGTTCTTCATCTGTGGGAGCAGATGCCACTGTTCATTCTGTGCTGACTGTGTTGCTGCGCAGCAGAGAGCAGGCTCTGAACTGATTCCATTCAAATGATTTTCCTGTATGAAAGGGAGCAGTGAAAGCAACGATGGATGCACCAATGTAAAGGTGATTGTGTGCTGAACAGGTCCAGCACCAGCTTTCCCTCCTGGCTCTTCTGCTGTGGGAGCAGAAGCCAAACGTTCGTGCTGTACTCACTGTGCTGCTGGGCAGCTGAAAGGGACCAGCTGAGAATTTGGATTCAAATGGAGTTTTAGGTATGAAACCGAGGAGAGACTGCAATGATGGTGACACCGTTGCAAAGCAGCCTGTGTGCTGAAGAGGCCCAGTATTAGCTTTCCCTGCTGGTTCTTCTGCTGTGGGAGCAGATGCCACTGTTCATTCTGTGCTGACTGTGTTGCTGCGCAGCAGAGAGCAGGCTGTGGACTGATTCCATTCAAATGCTTTTCCTGTATGAAAGGGAGCAGTGAAAGCAACGATGGATGCACTGATGTAAAGGTGATTGTGTGCTGAACAGGTCCAGCACAAGCTTTCAATCCTGGCTCTTCTGCTGTGGGAGCAGAAGCCAAACGTTCGTGCTGTACTCACTGTGCTGCTGGGCACCTGAAAGCGACCAGCTGAGAATTTGGATTCAAATGGACTTTTAGGTATGAAACCGAGGAGAGACTGCAATGATGGTGACACCGTTGCAAAGCAGCCTGTGTGCTGAAGAGGCCCAGCATTAGCTTTCCCTGCTGGTTCTTCTGCTGTGGGAGCAGATGCCACTGTTCTTTCTGTGCTGACTGTGTTGCTGCCAGCAGAGAGCAGGCTCTGGACTGAATCCATTCAAATGCTTTTCCTGCATGAAAGGGAGCAGTGAAAGCAACGATGGATGCACCAATGTAAAGGTGATTGTGTGCTGAACAGGTCCAGCACAAGCTTTCAATCCTGGCTCTTCTGCTGTGGGAGCAGAAGCCAAACGTTCGTGCTGTACTCACTGTGCTGCCTGCAGCTGAGAGGGACCAGCTGAGAATTTGGATTCAAATGGAGTTTTAGGTATGAAACCGAGGAGAGACTGCAATGATGGTGACACCGTTCCAAAGCAGCCTGTGTGCTGAAGAGGCCCAGCATTAGCTTTCCCTGCTGGTTCTTCTGCTGTGGGAGCAGATGCCACTGTTCTTTCTGTGCTGACTGTGTTGCTGCCAGCAGAGAGCAGGCTCTGGACTGATTCCATTCAAATGCTTTTCCTGCATGAAAGGGAGCAGTGAAAGCAACGATGGATGCACCAATGTAAAAGTGATTGTGTGCTGAACTGTTCCAACACCAGCTTTCCCTCCTGGCTCTTCTGCTGTGGGAGCAGAGGCCAAACGTTCGTGCTGTACTCACTGGGCTGCTGGGCAGCTGAAAGCGACCAGCTGAGAATTTGGATTCAAATGGACTTTTAGGTATGAAACCGAGGAGAGACTGCAATGATGGTGACACCGTTGCAAAGCAGCCTGTGTGCTGAAGAGGCCCAGCACTAGCTTTCCCTGCTGGATCTTCTGCTGTGGGAGCAGATGCCACTGTTCATTCTGCACTGACTGTGTTGCTGCGCAGCAGAGAGCAGGCTCTGAACTGATTCCATTCAAATGCTTTTCCTGTATGAAAGGGAGCAGTGAAAGCAACGATGGATGCACCAATGTAAAGGTGACTGTGTGCTGAACAGGTCCAGCACCAGCTTTCCCTCCTGGCTCTTCTGCTGTGGGAGCAGAGGCCAAACGTTCGTGCTGTGCTCACTGTGCTGCCTGCAGCTGAGAGCGACCAGCTGAGAATTTGGATTCAAATGGACTTTTAGGTATGAAACCGAGGAGAGACTGCAATGATGGTGACACCGTTGCAAAGCAGCCTGTGTGCTGAAGAGGCCCAGCATTAGCTTTCCCTGCTGGTTCTTCTGCTGTGGGAGCAGATGCCACTGTTCATTCTGTGCTGACTGTGTTGCTGCGTAGCAGAGAGCAGGCTCTGGACTGATTGCATTCAAATGCTTTTCCTGTATGAAAGTGAGCAGTGAAAGCAACGATGGATGCACCAATGTAAAGGTGATTGTGTGCTGAACAGGTCTGCAGCACAAAGCAGCTTTCAGCATTAGCTTTCCCCTGGCTCTTCTGCTGTGGGAGCAGACTGTGTTGCTGCCAGAGACGTTCTGATTGTGCTGTACTCACTGTGCTGCTGAACAGCTCCAGCACCAGCTTTCCCTCCTGGCTCTTCTGCTGTGGGAACAGAGGCCAAACGTTCGTGCTGAGCTGAAAGCGACCAGCTGAGAATTTGGATTCAAATGGAGTTTTAGGTATGAAACCGAGGAGAGACTGCAATGATGGTGACACCGTTGCAAAGCAGCCTGTGTGCTGAAGAGGCCCAGCACCAGCTTTCCCTGCTGGTTCTTCTGCTGTGGGAGCAGATGCCACTGTTCATTCTGTGCTGACTGTGTTGCTGCGCAGCAGAGAGCAGGCTCTGAACTGATTCCATTCAAATGCTTTTCCTGTATGAAAGGGAGCAGTGAAAGCAACGATGAATGCACCAATGTAAAGGTGATTGTGTGCTGAACAGGTCCAGCACAAGCTTTCAATCCTGGCTCTTCTGCTGTGGGAGCAGAAGCCAAACGTTCGTGCTGTACTCACTGTGCTGCTGGGCAGCTGAAAGCGACCAGCTGAGAATTTGGATTCAAATGGAGTTTTAGGTATGAAACCGAGGAGAGACTGCAATGATGGTGACACCGTTGCAAAGCAGCCTGTGTGCTGAAGAGGCCCAGCACCAGCTTTCCCTGCTGGTTCTTCTGCTGTGGGAGCAGATGCCACTGTTCTTTCTGTGTTGACTGTGTTGCTGGCAGCAGAGAGCAGGCTCTGAACTGATTCCATTCAAATGCTTTTCCTGTATGAAAGGGAGCAGTGAAAGCAACGATGGATGCACCAATGTAAAGGTGATTGTGTGCTGAACAGGTCCAGCACCAGCTTTCCCTCCTGGCTCTTCTGCTGTGGGAGCAGAAGCCAAACGTTCGTGCTGTACTCACTGTGCTGCCTGCAGCTGAGAGAGCCCAGCTGAGAATTTGGATTCAAATGGACTTTTAGGTATGAAACCGAGGAGAGACTGCAATGATGGTGACACCGTTGCAAAGCAGCCTGTGTGCTGAAGAGGCCCAGCACTAGCTTTCCCTGCTGGTTCTTCTGCTGTGGGAGCAGATGCCACTGTTCATTCTGTGCTGACTGTGTTGCTGCGCAGCAGAGAGCAGGCTCTGGACTGATTGCATTCAAATGCTTTTCCTGTATGAAAGTGAGCAGTGAAAGCAACGATGGATGCACCAATGTAAAGGTGATTGTGTGCTGAACAGGTCCAGCAGCAGCTTTCCCTCCTGGCTATTCTGCTGTGGGAGCAGAAGCCAAACGTTCGTGCTGTACTCACTGTGCTGCTGGGCAGCTGAAAGCGACCAGCTGAGAATTTGGATTCAAATGGACTTTTAGGTATGAAACCGAGGAGAGACTGCAATGATGGTGACACCGTTGCAAAGCAGCCTGTGTGCTGAAGAGGCCCAGCATTAGCTTTCCCTGCTGGTTCTTCTGCTGTGGGAGCAGATGCCACTGTTCTTTCTGTGCTGACTGTGTTGCTGCCAGCAGAGAGCAGGCTCTGGACTGATTGCATTCAAATGCTTTTCCTGTATGAAAGTGAGCAGTGAAAGCAACGATGGATGCACCAATGTAAAGGTGATTGTGTGCTGAACAGCTCCAGCACCAGCTTTCCCTCCTGGCTCTTCTGCTGTGGGAGCAGAGGCCAAACGTTCGTGCTGTACTCACTGTGCTGCTGGGCAGCTGAAAGCGACCAGCTGAGAATTTGGATTCAAATGGACTTTTAGGTATGAAACCGAGGAGAGACTGCAATGATGGTGACACCGTTGCAAAGCAGCCTGTGTGCTGAAGAGGCCCAGCACCAGCTTTCCCTGCTGGTTCTTCTGCTGTGGGAGCAGATGCCACTGTTCATTCTGTGCTGACTGTGTTGCTGCGCAGCAGAGAGCAGGCTCTGGACTGATTCCATTCAAATGCTTTTCCTGTATGAAAGGGAGCAGTGAAAGCAACGATGGATGCACCAATGTAAAGGTGATTGTGTGCTGAACAGGTCCAGCACCAGCTTTCCCTCCTGGCTCTTCTGCTGTGGGAGCAGAAGCCAAACGTTCGTGCTGTACTCACTGTGCTGCCTGCAGCTGAGAGCGACCAGCTGAGAATTTGGATTCAAATGGACTTTTAGGTATGAAACCGAGGAGAGACTGCAATGATGGTGACACCGTTGCAAAGCAGCCTGTGTGCTGAAGAGGCCCAGCACTAGCTTTCCCTGCTGGTTCTTCTGCTGTGGGAGCAGATGCCACTGTTCATTCTGTGCTGACTGTGTTGCTGCGCAGCAGAGAGCAGGCTCTGGACTGATTGCATTCAAATGCTTTTCCTGTATGAAAGTGAGCAGTGAAAGCAACGATGGATGCACCAATGTAAAGGTGATTGTGTGCTGAACAGGTCCAGCACCAGCTTTCCCTCCTGGCTCTTCTGCTGTGGGAGCAGAGGCCAAACGTTCGTGCTGTACTCACTGTGCTGCCTGCAGCTGAGAGAGACCAGCTGAGAATTTGGATTCAAATGGACTTTTAGGTATGAAACCGAGGAGAGACTGCAATGATGGTGACACCGTTGCAAAGCAGCCTGTGTGCTGAAGAGGCCCAGCACTAGCTTTCCCTGCTGGTTCTTCTGCTGTGGGAGCAGATGCCACTGTTCATTCTGTGCTGACTGTGTTGCTGCGCAGCAGAGAGCAGGCTCTGAACTGATTCCATTCAAATGCTTTTCCTGTATGAAAGGGAGCAGTGAAAGCAACGATGGATGCACCAATGTAAAGGTGATTGTGTGCTCCAGCAACAGCTTTCCCTCCTGGCTCTTCTGTGAAAGCAACGATGGATGCACCAATGTAAAGGTGATTGTGTGCTGAACAGGTCCAGCACCAGCTTTCAATCCTGGCTCTTCTGCTGTGGGAGCAGAAGCCAAACGTTCGTGCTGTACTCACTGTGCTGCCTGCAGCTGAGAGCGACCAGCTGAGAATTTGGATTCAAATGGACTTTTAGGTATGAAACCGAGGAGAGACTGCAATGATGGTGACACCGTTGCAAAGCAGCCTGTGTGCTGAAGAGGCCCAGCACTAGCTTTCCCTGCTGGTTCTTCTGCTGTGGGAGCAGATGCCACTGTTCTTTCTGTGCTGACTGTGTTGCTGCCAGCAGAGAGCAGGCTCTGGACTGATTCCATTCAAATGCTTTTCCTGTATGAAAGTGAGCAGTGAAAGCAACGATGGATGCACCAATGTAAAGGTGATTGTGTGCTGAACAGGTCCAGCACCAGCTTTCAATCCTGGCTCTTCTGCTGTGGGAGCAGAAGCCAAACGTTCGTGCTGTACTCACTGTGCTGCCTGCAGCTGAGAGCGACCAGCTGAGAATTTGGATTCAAATGGAGTTTTAGGTATGAAACCGAGGAGAGACTGCAATGATGGTGACACCGTTGCAAAGCAGCCTGTGTGCTGAAGAGGCCCAGCACCAGCTTTCCCTGCTGGTTCTTCTGCTGTGGGAGCAGATGCCACTGTTCATTCTGTGCTGACTGTGTTGCTGCGCAGCAGAGAGCAGGCTCTGGACTGATTCCATTCAAATGCTTTTCCTGTATGAAAGGGAGCAGTGAAAGCAACGATGGATGCACCAATGTAAAGGTGATTGTGTGCTGAACAGGTCCAGCACAGCTTTCAATCCTGGCTCTTCTGCTGTGGGAGCAGAAGCCAAACGTTCGTGCTGTACTCACTGTGCTGCTGGGCAGCTGAGAGCGACCAGCTGAGAATTTGGATTCAAATGGACTTTTAGGTATGAAACCGAGGAGAGACTGCAATGATGGTGACACCGTTGCAAAGCAGCCTGTGTGCTGAAGAGGCCCAGCACCAGCTTTCCCTGCTGGTTCTTCTGCTGTGGGAGCAGATGCCACTGTTCTTTCTGTGTTGACTGTGTTGCTGGCAGCAGAGAGCAGGCTCTGAACTGATTCCATTCAAATGCTTTTCCTGTATGAAAGGGAGCAGTGAAAGCAACGATGGATGCACCAATGTAAAGGTGACTGTGTGCTGAACAGGTCCAGCACCAGCTTTCCCTCCTGGCTCTTCTGCTGTGGGAGCAGAGGCCAAACGTTCGTGCTGTGCTCACTGTGCTGCCTGCAGCTGAGAGCGACCAGCTGAGAATTTGGATTCAAATGGACTTTTAGGTATGAAACCGAGGAGAGACTGCAATGATGGTGACACCGTTGCAAAGCAGCCTGTGTGCTGAAGAGGCCCAGCACTAGCTTTCCCTGCTGGTTCTTCTGCTGTGGGAGCAGATGCCACTGTTCATTCTGTGCTGACTGTGTTGCTGCGTAGCAGAGAGCAGGCTCTGGACTGATTGCATTCAAATGCTTTTCCTGTATGAAAGTGAGCAGTGAAAGCAACGATGGATGCACCAATGTAAAGGTGATTGTGTGCTGAACAGGTCCAGCAGCAGCTTTCCCTCCTGGCTATTCTGCTGTGGGAGCAGAGGCCAAACGTTCGTGCTGTACTCACTGTGCTGCTGGGCAGCTGAAAGCGACCAGCTGAGAATTTGGATTCAAATGGACTTTTAGGTATGAAACCGAGGAGAGACTGCAATGATGGTGACACCGTTGCAAAGCAGCCTGTGTGCTGAAGAGGCCCAGCATTAGCTTTCCCTGCTGGTTCTTCTGCTGTGGGAGCAGATGCCACTGTTCTTTCTGTGCTGACTGTGTTGCTGCCAGCAGAGAGCAGGCTCTGGACTGATTGCATTCAAATGCTTTTCCTGTATGAAAGTGAGCAGTGAAAGCAACGATGGATGCACCAATGTAAAGGTGATTGTGTGCTGAACAGCTCCAGCACCAGCTTTCCCTCCTGGCTCTTCTGCTGTGGGAGCAGAGGCCAAACGTTCGTGCTGTACTCACTGTGCTGCTGGGCAGCTGAAAGCGACCAGCTGAGAATTTGGATTCAAAGGGAGTTTTAGGTATGAAACCGAGGAGAGACTGCAATGATGGTGACACCGTTGCAAAGCAGCCTGTGTGCTGAAGAGGCCCAGCACCAGCTTTCCCTGCTGGTTCTTCTGCTGTGGGAGCAGATGCCACTGTTCTTTCTGTGTTGACTGTGTGGCTGCGCAGCAGAGAGCAGGCTCTGGACTGATTCCATTCAAATGCTTTTCCTGTATGAAAGGGAGCAGTGAAAGCAACGATGGATGCACCAATGTAAAGGTGATTGTGTGCTGAACAGGTCCAGCACCAGCTTTCCCTCCTGGCTCTTCTGCTGTGGGAGCAGAGGCCAAACGTTCGTGCTGTGCTCACTGTGCTGCCTGCAGCTGAGAGCGACCAGCTGAGAATTTGGATTCAAATGGACTTTTAGGTATGAAACCGAGGAGAGACTGCAATGATGGTGACACCGTTGCAAAGCAGCCTGTGTGCTGAAGAGGCCCAGCACCAGCTTTCCCTGCTGGTTCTTCTGCTGTGGGAGCAGATGCCACTGTTCTTTCTGTGTTGACTGTGTTGCTGCCAGCAGAGAGCAGGCTCTGAACTGATTCCATTCAAATGCTTTTCCTGTATGAAAGGGAGCAGTGAAAGCAACGATGGATGCACCAATGTAAAGGTGACTGTGTGCTGAACAGGTCCAGCACCAGCTTTCCCTCCTGGCTCTTCTGCTGTGGGAGCAGAGGCCAAACGTTCGTGCTGTGCTCACTGTGCTGCCTGCAGCTGAGAGCGACCAGCTGAGAATTTGGATTCAAATGGACTTTTAGGTATGAAACCGAGGAGAGACTGCAATGATGGTGACACCGTTGCAAAGCAGCCTGTGTGCTGAAGAGGCCCAGCACTAGCTTTCCCTGCTGGTTCTTCTGCTGTGGGAGCAGATGCCACTGTTCATTCTGTGCTGACTGTGTTGCTGCGTAGCAGAGAGCAGGCTCTGGACTGATTGCATTCAAATGCTTTTCCTGTATGAAAGTGAGCAGTGAAAGCAACGATGGATGCACCAATGTAAAGGTGATTGTGTGCTGAACAGCTCCAGCAACAGCTTTCCCTCCTGGCTCTTCTGCTGTGGGAGCAGAAGCCAAACGTTCGTGCTGTACTCACTGTGCTGCCTGCAGCTGAGAGAGACCAGCTGAGAATTTGGATTCAAATGGAGTTTTAGGTATGAAACCGAGGAGAGACTGCAATGATGGTGACACCGTTGCAAAGCAGCCTGTGTGCTGAAGAGGCCCAGCACTAGCTTTCCCTGCTGGTTCTTCTGCTGTGGGAGCAGATGCCACTGTTCATTCTGTGCTGTGTTGCTGCGCAGCAGAGAGCAGGCTCTGGACTGATTCCATTCAAATGCTTTTCCTGTATGAAAGGGAGCAGTGAAAGCAACGATGGATGCACCAATGTAAAGGTGATTGTGTGCTGAACAGGTCCAGCACCAGCTTTCCCTCCTGGCTCTTCTGCTGTGGGAGCAGAGGCCAAACGTTCGTGCTGTACTCACTGTGCTGCCTGCAGCTGAGAGCGACCAGCTGAGAATTTGGATTCAAATGGACTTTTAGGTATGAAACCGAGGAGAGACTGCAATGATGGTGACACCGTTGCAAAGCAGCCTGTGTGCTGAAGAGGCCCAGCACTAGCTTTCCCTGCTGGTTCTTCTGCTGTGGGAGCAGATGCCACTGTTCATTCTGCTCTGACTGTGTTGCTGCGCAGCAGAGAGCAGGCTCTGGACTGATTCCATTCAAATGCTTTTCCTGTATGAAAGGGAGCAGTGAAAGCAACGATGGATGCACCAATGTAAAGGTGATTGTGTGCTGAACAGGTCCAGCAGAAGCTTTCAATCCTGGCTCTTCTGCTGTGGGAGCAGAGGCCAAACGTTCGTGCTGTACTCACTGTGCTGCTGGGCAGCTGAGAGAGACCAGCTGAGAATTTGGATTCAAATGGACTTTTAGGTATGAAACCGAGGAGAGACTGCAATGATGGTGACACCGTTGCAAAGCAGCCTGTGTGCTGAAGAGGCCCAGCACTAGCTTTCCCTGCTGGATCTTCTGCTGTGGGAGCAGATGCCACTGTTCATTCTGTGCTGACTGTGTTGCTGCGCAGCAGAGAGCAGGCTCTGAACTGATTCCATTCAAATGCTTTTCCTGTATGAAAGGGAGCAGTGAAAGCAACGATGGATGCACCAATGTAAAGGTGATTGTGTGCTGAACAGGTCCAGCACAAGCTTTCAATCCTGGCTCTTCTGCTGTGGGAGCAGAGGCCAAACGTTCGTGCTGTACTCACTGTGCTGCCTGCAGCTGAGAGAGACCAGCTGAGAATTTGGATTCAAATGGACTTTTAGGTATGAAACCGAGGAGAGACTGCAATGATGGTGACACCGTTGCAAAGCAGCCTGTGTGCTGAAGAGGCCCAGCACTAGCTTTCCCTGCTGGTTCTTCTGCTGTGGGAGCAGATGCCACTGTTCATTCTCCGCTGACTGTGTCGCTGCGCAGCAGAGAGCAGGCTCTGGACTGATTCCATTCAAATGCTTTTCCTGCATGAAAGGGAGCAGTGAAAGCAACGATGGATGCACCAATGTAAAGGTGATTGCGTGCTGAACAGGTCCAGCACCAGCTTTCAATCCTGACACTTCTGCTGTGGGAGCAGATGCCACTGTTCATTCTGTGCTGACTCTGTTCCTGCCAGCAGACAGCAGGCTCTGAACTGATTCCATTCAAATGCTTTTCCTGTATGAAAGGGAGCAGTGAAAGCAACGATGGATGCACCAATGTAAAAGTGACTGTGTGCTGAACAGGTCCAACACCAGCTTTCCCTCCTGGCTCCTCAGCTGTGGGAGCAGAAGCCAAACGTTCGTGCTGTACTCACTGTGCTGCTGGGCAGCTGAAAGCGACCAGCTGAGAATTTGGATTCAAATGGACTTTTAGGTATGAAACCGAGGAGAGACTGCAATGATGGTGACACTGTTGCAAAGCAGCCTGTGTGCTGAAGAGGCCAGGCACTAGCTTTCCCTGCTGGTTCTTCTGCTGTGGGAGCAGATGCCACTGTTCATTCTGCGCTGACTCTGTTGCTGCGCAGCAGAGAGCAGGCTCTGGACTGATTCCATTCAAATGCTTTTCCTGTATGAAAGGGAGCAGTGAAAGCAACGATGGATGCACCAATGTAAAGGTGATTGTGTGCTGAACAGGTCCAGCACCAGCTTTCCCTCCTGGCTCTTCTGCTGTGGGAGCAGAGGCCAAACGTTCGTGCTGTACTCACTGTGCTGCTGGGCAGCTGAGAGAGACCAGCTGAGAATTTGGATTCAAATGGAGTTTTAGGTATGAAACCGAGGAGAGACTGCAATGATGGTGACACCGTTGCAAAGCAGCCTGTGTGCTGAAGAGGCCCACACTAGCTTTCCCTGCTGGTTCTTCTGCTGTGGGAGCAGATGCCACTGTTCATTCTGTGCTGACTGTGTTGCTGCGCAGCAGAGAGCAGGCTCTGAACTGATTCCATTCAAATGCTTTTCCTGTATGAAAGTGAGCAGTGAAAGCAACGATGGATGCACCAATGTAAAGGTGATTGTGTGCTGAACAGGTCCAGCACAAGCTTTCAATCCTGGCTCTTCTGCTGTGGGAGCAGAAGCCAAACGTTCGTGCTGTACTCACTGTGCTGCTGGGCAGCTGAAAGCGACCAGCTGAGAATTTGGATTCAAATGGACTTTTAGGTATGAAACCGAGGAGAGACTGCAATGATGGTGACACCGTTGCAAAGCAGCCTGTGTGCTGAAGAGGCCCAGCACTAGCTTTCCCTGCTGGTTCTTCTGCTGTGGGAGCAGATGCCACTGTTCATTCTGCGCTGACTGTGTCGCTGCGCAGCAGAGAGCAGGCTCTGGACTGATTCCATTCAAATGCTTTTCCTGCATGAAAGGGAGCAGTGAAAGCAACGATGGATGCACCAATGTAAAGGTGATTGCGTGCTGAACAGGTCCAGCACCAGCTTTCAATCCTGACATTTCTGCTGTGGGAGCAGAGGCCAAACGTTCGTGCTGTACTCACTGGGCTGCTGGGCAGCTGAGAGCGACCAGCTGAGAATTTGGATTCAAATGGAGTTTTAGGTATGAAACCGAGGAGAGACTGCAATGATGGTGACACCGTTGCAAAGCAGCCTGTGTGCTGAAGAGGCCCAGCACTAGCTTTCCCTGCTGGTTCTTCTGCTGTGGGAGCAGATGCCACTGTTCTGTCTGTGCTGACTCTGTTCCTGCCAGCAGACAGCAGGCTCTGAACTGATTCCATTCAAATGCTTTTCCTGTATGAAAGGGAGCAGTGAAAGCAACGATGGATGCACCAATGTAAAAGTGAGTGTGTGCTGAACAGGTCCAGCACCAGCTTTCCCTCCTGGCTCTTCTGCTGTGGGAGCAGAGGCCAAACGTTCGTGCTGTGCTCACTGTGCTGCCTGCAGCTGCGAGCGACCAGCTGAGAATTTGGATTCAAATGGACTTTTAGGTATGAAACCGAGGAGAGACTGCAATGATGGTGACACCGTTGCAAAGCAGCCTGTGTGCTGAAGAGGCCCAGCACTAGCTTTCCCTGCTGGTTCTTCTGCTGTGGGAGCAGATGCCACTGTTCATTCTGTGCTGACTGTGTTGCTGCGCAGCAGAGAGCAGGCTCTGGACTGATTCCATTCAAATGCTTTTCCTGTATGAAAGGGAGCAGTGAAAGCAACGATGGATGCACCAATGTAAAGGTGATTGTGTGCTGAACAGGTCCAGCAGCAGCTTTCCCTCCTGGCTCTTCTGCTGTGGGAGCAGAAGCCAAACGTTCGTGCTGTACTCACTGTGCTGCTGGGCAGCTGAAAGCGACCAGCTGAGAATTTGGATTCAAATGGACTTTTAGGTATGAAACCGAGGAGAGACTGCAATGATGGTGACACCGTTGCAAAGCAGCCTGTGTGCTGAAGAGGCCCAGCATTAGCTTTCCCTGCTGGTTCTTCTGCTGTGGGAGCAGATGCCACTGTTCTTTCTGTGCTGACTGTGTTGCTGCCAGCAGAGAGCAGGCTCTGGACTGATTGCATTCAAATGCTTTTCCTGTATGAAAGTGAGCAGTGAAAGCAACGATGGATGCACCAATGTAAAGGTGATTGTGTGCTGAACAGCTCCAGCACCAGCTTTCCCTCCTGGCTCTTCTGCTGTGGGAGCAGAGGCCAAACGTTCGTGCTGTACTCACTGTGCTGCTGGGCAGCTGAAAGCGACCAGCTGAGAATTTGGATTCAAATGGAGTTTTAGGTATGAAACCGAGGAGAGACTGCAATGATGGTGACACCGTTGCAAAGCAGCCTGTGTGCTGAAGAGGCCCAGCACCAGCTTTCCCTGCTGGTTCTTCTGCTGTGGGAGCAGATGCCACTGTTCTTTCTGTGTTGACTGTGTTGCTGCGCAGCAGAGAGCAGGCTCTGGACTGATTCCATTCAAATGCTTTTCCTGTATGAAAGGGAGCAGTGAAAGCAACGATGGATGCACCAATGTAAAGGTGATTGTGTGCTGAACAGGTCCAGCACCAGCTTTCAATCCTGGCTCTTCTGCTGTGGGAGCAGAGGCCAAACGTTCGTGCTGTGCTCACTGGGCTGCCTGCAGCTGAGAGCGACCAGCTGAGAATTTGGATTCAAATGGACTTTTAGGTATGAAACCGAGGAGAGACTGCAATGATGGTGACACCGTTGCAAAGCAGCCTGTGTGCTGAAGAGGCCCAGCACTAGCTTTCCCTGCTGGTTCTTCTGCTGTGGGAGCAGATGCCACTGTTCTTTCTGTGTTGACTGTGTTGCTGCCAGCAGAGAGCAGGCTCTGAACTGATTCCATTCAAATGCTTTTCCTGTATGAAAGGGAGCAGTGAAAGCAACGATGGATGCACCAATGTAAAGGTGACTGTGTGCTGAACAGGTCCAGCACAGCTTTCCCTCCTGGCTCTTCTGCTGTGGGAGCAGAGGCCAAACGTTCGTGCTGTGCTCACTGTGCTGCCTGCAGCTGAGAGCGACCAGCTGAGAATTTGGATTCAAATGGACTTTTAGGTATGAAACCGAGGAGAGACTGCAATGATGGTGACACCGTTGCAAAGCAGCCTGTGTGCTGAAGAGGCCCAGCACTAGCTTTCCCTGCTGGTTCTTCTGCTGTGGGAGCAGATGCCACTGTTCATTCTGTGCTGACTGTGTTGCTGCGTAGCAGAGAGCAGGCTCTGGACTGATTGCATTCAAATGCTTTTCCTGTATGAAAGTGAGCAGTGAAAGCAACGATGGATGCACCAATGTAAAGGTGATTGTGTGCTGAACAGGTCCAGCACAACTTTCAATCCTGGCTCTTCTGCTGTGGGAGCAGAGGCCAAACGTTCGTGCTGTACTCACTGGGCTGCTGGGCAGCTGAAAGCGACCAGCTGAGAATTTGGATTCAAATGGACTTTTAGGTATGAAACCGAGGAGAGACTGCAATGATGGTGACACCGTTGCAAAGCAGCCTGTGTGCTGAAGAGGCCCAGCACTAGCTTTCCCTGCTGGTTCTTCTGCTGTGGGAGCAGATGCCACTGTTCATTCTGTGCTGACTGTGTTGCTGCGCAGCAGAGAGCAGGCTCTGAACTGATTCCATTCAAATGCTTTTCCTGTATGAAAGGGAGCAGTGAAAGCAACGATGGATGCACCAATGTAAAGGTGATTGTGTGCTGAACAGGTCCAGCACCAGCTTTCAATCCTGGCTCTTCTGCTGTGGGAGCAGAAGCCAAACGTTCGTGCTGTACTCACTGTGCTGCCTGCAGCTGAGAGAGACCAGCTGAGAATTTGGATTCAAATGGACTTTTAGGTATGAAACCGAGGAGAGACTGCAATGATGGTGACACCGTTGCAAAGCAGCCTGTGTGCTGAAGAGGCCCAGCACTAGCTTTCCCTGCTGGTTCTTCTGCTGTGGGAGCAGATGCCACTGTTCTGATTCCATTCAAATGCTTTTCCTGCTGTGAAAGCAACGATGGATGCACCAATGTAAAGGTGATTGCGTGCTGAACTGCTTTCAATCCTGACACTTCTGCTGTGGGAGCAGATGCCACTGTTCATTCTGTGCTGACTCTGTTCCTGCCAGCAGACAGCAGGCTCTGAACTGATTCCATTCAAATGCTTTTCCTGTATGAAAGGGAGCAGTGAAAGCAACGATGGATGCACCAATGTAAAAGTGACTGTGTGCTGAACAGGTCCAACACCAGCTTTCCCTCCTGGCTCCTCAGCTGTGGGAGCAGAAGCCTGATTCCATTCAAATGCTTTTCCTGTATGAAAGGGAGCAGTGAAAGCAACGATGGATGCACCAATGTAAAGGTGATTGTGTGCTGAACAGGTCCAGCACAAGCTTTCAATCCTGGCTCTTCTGCTGTGGGAGCAGAAGCCAAACGTTCGTGCTGTACTCACTGTGCTGCTGGGCAGCTGAAAGCGACCAGCTGAGAATTTGGATTCAAATGGACTTTTAGGTATGAAACCGAGGAGAGACTGCAATGATGGTGACACCGTTGCAAAGCAGCCTGTGTGCTGAAGAGGCCCAGCACTAGCTTTCCCTGCTGGTTCTTCTGCTGTGGGAGCAGATGCCACTGTTCATTCTGTGCTGACTGTGTTGCTGCGCAGCAGAGAGCAGGCTCTGAACTGATTCCATTCAAATGCTTTTCCTGTATGAAAGGGAGCAGTGAAAGCAACGATGGATGCACCAATGTAAAGGTGATTGTGTGCTGAACAGGTCCAGCACAAGCTTTCAATCCTGGCTCTTCTGCTGTGGGAGCAGAAGCCAAACGTTCGTGCTGTACTCACTGTGCTGCTGGGCAGCTGAAAGCGACCAGCTGAGAATTTGGATTCAAATGGACTTTTAGGTATGAAACCGAGGAGAGACTGCAATGATGGTGACACCGTTGCAAAGCAGCCTGTGTGCTGAAGAGGCCCAGCACTAGCTTTCCCTGCTGGTTCTTCTGCTGTGGGAGCAGATGCCACTGTTCATTCTGTGCTGACTGTGTTGCTGCGCAGCAGAGAGCAGGCTCTGAACTGATTCCATTCAAATGCTTTTCCTGTATGAAAGGGAGCAGTGAAAGCAAAGATGGATGCACCAATGTAAAGGAGATTGTGTGCTGAACAGGTCCAGCACCAGCTTTCCCTCCTGGCTCTTCTGCTGTGGGAGCAGAAGCCAAACGTTCGTGCTGTACTCACTGGCTGCTGGGCAGCTGAAAGCGACCAGCTGAGAATTTGGATTCAAATGGACTTTTAGGTATGAAACCGAGGAGAGACTGCAATGATGGTGACACCGTTGCAAAGCAGCCTGTGTGCTGAAGAGGCCCAGCACTAGCTTTCCCTGCTGGTTCTTCTGCTGTGGGAGCAGATGCCACTGTTCTTTCTGTGCTGACTGTGTTGCTGCCAGCAGAGAGCAGGCTCTGAACTGATTCCATTCAAATGCTTTTCCTGTATGAAAGGGAGCAGTGAAAGCAACGATGGATGCACCAATGTAAAGGTGATTGTGTGCTGAACAGGTCCAGCACCAGCTTTCAATCCTGGCTCTTCTGCTGTGGGAGCAGAGGCCAAACGTTCGTGCTGTACTCACTGTGCTGCTGGGCAGCTGAGAGCGACCAGCTGAGAATTTGGATTCAAATGGACTTTTAGGTATGAAACCGAGGAGAGACTGCAATGATGGTGACACCGTTGCAAAGCAGCCTGTGTGCTGAAGAGGCCCAGCACTAGCTTTCCCTGCTGGTTCTTCTGCTGTGGGAGCAGATGCCACTGTTCATTCTGTGCTGACTGTGTTGCTGCGCAGCAGAGAGCAGGCTCTGGACTGATTCCATTCAAATGCTTTTCCTGTATGAAAGGGAGCAGTGAAAGCAACGATGGATGCACCAATGTAAAGGTGATTGTGTGCTGAACAGGTCCAGCACCAGCTTTCCCTCCTGGCTCTTCTGCTGTGGGAGCAGAGGCCAAACGTTCGTGCTGTACTCACTGTGCTGCTGGGCAGCTGAGAGCGACCAGCTGAGAATTTGGATTCAAATGGACTTTTAGGTATGAAACCGAGGAGAGACTGCAATGATGGTGACACCGTTGCAAAGCAGCCTGTGTGCTGAAGAGGCCCAGCACTAGCTTTCCCTGCTGGTTCTTCTGCTGTGGGAGCAGATGCCACTGTTCATTCTGTGCTGACTGTGTTGCTGCGCAGCAGAGAGCAGGCTCTGGACTGATTCCATTCAAATGCTTTTCCTGTATGAAAGGGAGCAGTGAAAGCAACGATGGATGCACCGATGTAAAGGTGATTGTGTGCTGAACAGGTCCAGCACAAGCTTTCAATCCTGGATCTTCTGCTGTGGGACCAGAAGCCAAACGTTCGTGCTGTACTCACTGTGCTGCTGGGCAGCTGAAAGCGACCAGCTGAGAATTTGGATTCAAATGGACTTTTAGGTATGAAACCGAGGAGAGACTGCAATGATGGTGACACCGTTGCAAAGCAGCCTGTGTGCTGAAGAGGCCCAGCACTAGCTTTCCCTGCTGGTTCTTCTGCTGTGGGAGCAGATGCCACTGTTCATTCTGTGCTGACTGTGTTGCTGCGCAGCAGAGAGCAGGCTCTGAACTGATTCCATTCAAATGCTTTTCCTGTATGAAAGGGAGCAGTGAAAGCAACGATGGATGCACCAATGTAAAGGTGATTGTGTGCTGAACAGGTCCAGCACCAGCTTTCAATCCTGGCTCTTCTGCTGTGGGAGCAGAAGCCAAACGTTCGTGCTGTACTCACTGTGCTGCTGGGCAGCTGAGAGCGACCAGCTGAGAATTTGGATTCAAATGGACTTTTAGGTATGAAACCGAGGAGAGACTGCAATGATGGTGACACCGTTGCAAAGCAGCCTGTGTGCTGAAGAGGCCCAGCACTAGCTTTCCCTGCTGGTTCTTCTGCTGTGGGAGCAGATGCCACTGTTCTTTCTGTGCTGACTGTGTTGCTGCCAGCAGAGAGCAGGCTCTGAACTGATTCCATTCAAATGCTTTTCCTGTATGAAAGGGAGCAGTGAAAGCAACGATGGATGCACCAATGTAAAGGTGATTGTGTGCTGAACAGGTCCAGCACCAGCTTTCCCTCCTGGCTCTTCTGCTGTGGGAGCAGAGGCCAAACGTTCGTGCTGTACTCACTGTGCTGCCTGCAGCTGAGAGAGACCAGCTGAGAATTTGGATTCAAATGGAGTTTTAGGTATGAAACCGAGGAGAGACTGCAATGATGGTGACACCGTTGCAAAGCAGCCTGTGTGCTGAAGAGGCCCAGCACTAGCTTTCCCTGCTGGTTCTTCTGCTGTGGGAGCAGATGCCACTGTTCATTCTGTGCTGACTGTGTTGCTGCGCAGCAGAGAGCAGGCTCTGAACTGATTCCATTCAAATGCTTTTCCTGTATGAAAGGGAGCAGTGAAAGCAACGATGGATGCACCAATGTAAAAGTGATTGTGTGCTGAACAGGTCCAGCACCAGCTTTCCCTCCTGGCTCTTCTGCTGTGGGAGCAGAGGCCAAACGTTCGTGCTGTACTCACTGTGCTGCTGGGCAGCTGAAAGCGACCAGCTGAGAATTTGGATTCAAATGGACTTTTAGGTATGAAACCGAGGAGAGACTGCAATGATGGTGACACCGTTGCAAAGCAGCCTGTGTGCTGAAGAGGCCCAGCACTAGCTTTCCCTGCTGGTTCTTCTGCTGTGGGAGCAGATGCCACTGTTCATTCTGTGCTGACTGTGTTGCTGCCAGCAGAGAGCAGGCTCTGAACTGATTCCATTCAAATGCTTTTCCTGTATGAAAGGGAGCAGTGAAAGCAACGATGGATGCACCAATGTAAAGGTGATTGTGTGCTGAACAGGTCCAGCACCAGCTTTCAATCCTGGCTCTTCTGCTGTGGGAGCAGAGGCCAAACGTTCGTGCTGTACTCACTGGGCTGCTGGGCAGCTGAAAGCGACCAGCTGAGAATTTGGATTCAAATGGACTTTTAGGTATGAAACCGAGGAGAGACTGCAATGATGGTGACACCGTTGCAAAGCAGCCTGTGTGCTGAAGAGGCCCAGCACTAGCTTTCCCTGCTGGTTCTTCTGCTGTGGGAGCAGATGCCACTGTTCTTTCTGTGGTGACTGTGTTGCTGCCAGCAGAGAGCAGGCTCTGAACTGATTCCATTCAAATGCTTTTCCTGTATGAAAGGGAGCAGTGAAAGCAACGATGGATGCACCAATGTAAAGGTGATTGTGTGCTGAACAGGTCCAGCACAAGCTTTCAATGCTGACTGTGCTGCTGCCAGCAGAGAGCAGGCTCTGAACTGATTCCATTCAAATGCTTTTCCTGTATGAAAGGGAGCAGTGAAAGCAACGATGGATGCACCAATGTAAAGGTGATTGTGTGCTGAACAGGTCCAGCACCAGCTTTCCCTCCTGGCTCTTCTGCTGTGGGAGCAGAGGCCAAACGTTCGTGCTGTACTCACTGGGCTGCCTGCAGCTGAGAGAGACCAGCTGAGAATTTGGATTCAAATGGAGTTTTAGGTATGAAACCGAGGAGAGACTGCAATGATGGTGACACCGTTGCAAAGCAGCCTGTGTGCTGAAGAGGCCCAGCACTAGCTTTCCCTGCTGGTTCTTCTGCTGTGGGAGCAGATGCCACTGTTCATTCTGTGCTGTGTTGCTGCGCAGCAGAGAGCAGGCTCTGGACTGATTCCATTCAAATGATTTTCCTGTATGAAAGGGAGCAGTGAAAGCAACGATGGATGCACCGATGTAAAGGTGATTGTGTGCTGAACAGGTCCAGCACCAGCTTTCAATCCTGACACTTCTGCTGTGGGAGCAGAGGCCAAACGTTCGTGCTGTACTCACTGTGCTGCCTGCAGCTGAGAGCGACCAGCTGAGAATTTGGATTCAAATGGACTTTTAGGTATGAAACCGAGGAGAGACTGCAATGATGGTGACACCGTTGCAAAGCAGCCTGTGTGCTGAAGAGGCCCAGCACTAGCTTTCCCTGTTGGTTCTTCTGCTGTGGGAGCAGATGCCACTGTTCATTCTGTGCTGACTATGTTGCTGCGCAGCAGAGAGCAGGCTCTGAACTGATTCCATTCAAATGCTTTTCCTGTATGAAAGGGAGCAGTGAAAGCAACGATGGATGCACCAATGTAAAGGTGATTGTGTGCTGAACAGGTCCAGCACAAGCTTTCCCTCCTGGCTCTTCTGCTGTGGGAGCAGAGGCCAAACGTTCGTGCTGTACTCACTGGGCTGCTGGGCAGCTGAAAGCGACCAGCTGAGAATTTGGATTCAAATGGACTTTTAGGTATGAAACCGAGGAGAGACTGCAATGATGGTGACACCGTTGCAAAGCAGCCTGTGTGCTGAAGAGGCCCAGCACTAGCTTTCCCTGCTGGTTCTTCTGCTGTGGGAGCAGATGCCACTGTTCATTCTGTGCTGTGTTGCTGCGCAGCAGAGAGCAGGCTCTGGACTGATTCCATTCAAATGCTTTTCCTGTATGAAAGGGAGCAGTGAAAGCAACGATGGATGCACCAATGTAAAGGTGATTGTGTGCTGAACAGGTCCAGCACCAGCTTTCAATCCTGACACATCTGCTGTGGGAGCAGAGGCCAAACGTTCGTGCTGTACTCACTGTGCTGCCTGCAGCTGAGAGCGACCAGCTGAGAATTTGGATTCAAATGGACTTTTAGGTATGAAACCGAGGAGAGACTGCAATGATGGTGACACCTTTGCAAAGCAGCCTGTGTGCTGAAGAGGCCCAGCCCCAGCTTTCCCTGCTGGTTCTTCTGCTGTGGGAGCAGATGCCACTGTTCATTCTGTGCTTACTGTGCTGCTGCCAGCAGAGAGCAGGTTCTGAACTGATTCCATTCAAATGCTTTTCCTGTATGAAAGGGAGCAGTGAAAGCAACGATGGATGCACCAATGTAAAGGTGATTGTGTGCTGAACAGGTCCAGCACAAGCTGTCAATCCTGGCTCTTCTGCTGTGGGAGCAGAAGCCAAACGTTTGTGCTGTACTCACTGTACTGCTGGGCACCTGAAAGCGACCAGCTGAGAATTTGGATTCAAATGGAGTTTTAGGTATGAAACCGAGGAGAGACTGCAATGATGGTGACACCGTTGCAAAGCAGCCTGTGTGCTGAAGAGGCCCAGCACCAGCTTTCCCTGCTGGTTCTTCTGCTGTGGGAGCAGATGCCACTGTTCTTTCTGTGTTGACTGTGTTGCTGCCAGCAGAGAGCAGGCTCTGAACTGATTCCATTCAAATGCTTTTCCTGTATGAAAGGGAGCAGTGAAAGCAACGATGGATGCACCAATGTAAAGGTGATTGTGTGCTGAACAGGTCCAGCACCAGCTTTGAATCCTGACACTTCTGCTGTGGGAGCAGAGGCCAAACGTTCGTGCTGTACTCACTGTGCTGCCTGCAGCTGAGAGCGACCAGCTGAGAATTTGGATTCAAATGGACTTTTAGGTATGAAACCGAGGAGAGACTGCAATGATGGTGACACCGTTGCAAAGCAGCCTGTGTGCTGAAGAGGCCCAGCACTAGCTTTCCCTGCTGGTTCTTCTGCTGTGGGAGCAGATGCCACTGTTCTTTCTGTGCTGAATGCGTTGCTGCCAGTTCAAATGCTTTTCCTGTATGAAAGGGAGCAGTGAAAGCAACGATGGATGCACCAATGTAAAGGTGATTGTGTGCTAAACAGGTCCAGCACAAGCTTTCGAATCCTGGCTCTTCTGCAGTGGAAGCAGAGGCCAAACGTTCGTGTGTAATCACTGTGCTGCTGCAGCTGAGAGAGACCAGCTGAGAATTTGGATTCAAATGGACTTTTAGGTATGAAACCGAGGAGAGACTGCAATGATGGTGACACCGTTGCAAAGCAGCCTGTGTTGCTGAAGAGGCCCAGCACTCGCTTTCCCTGCTGGTTCTTCTGCTGTGGGAGCAGATGCCACTGTTCTTTCTGTGCTGACTGTGTTGCTGCGCAGCAGAGAGCAGGCTCTGAACTGATTCCATTCAAATGCTTTTCCTGTATGAAAGGGAGCAGTGAAAGCAACGATGGATGCACCAATGTAAAGGTGATTGTGTGCTGAACAGGTCCAGCACAGCTTTCCCTGCTGGTTCTTCTGGTCCAGCACAAGCTCCTGGCTCTTCTGCTGTGGGAGCAGAAGCCAAACGTTCGTGCTGTACTCACTGTGCTGCCTGCAGCTGAAGAGACCAGCTGAGAATTTGGATTCAAATGGACTTTTAGGTATGAAACCGAGGAGAGACTGCAATGATGGTGACACCGTTGCAAAGCAGCCTGTGTGCTGAAGAGGCCCAGCACTAGCTTTCCCTGCTGGTTCTTCTGCTGTGGGAGCAGATGCCACTGTTCATTCTGTGCTGACTGTGTTGCTGCGCAGCAGAGAGCAGGCTCTGAACTGATTCCATTCAAATGCTTTTCCTGTATGAAAGGGAGCAGTGAAAGCAACGATGGATGCACCAATGTAAAGGTGATTGTGTGCTGAACAGGTCCAGCACCAGCTTTCCCTCCTGGCTCTTCTGCTGT
>NW_026916032.1:0-12767 GCF_034315485.1 Pezoporus occidentalis
TGACTCCTTTATTACTTTATGACTCCTCTATGACTCCTCTATGACTCCTCTATGTATGACTCCTCTATGACTCCTCTATGACAGTATGACTCCTCTATGACTCCTCTATGACTCCTCTATGACTCCTCTATGACTCCTCTATGACAGTATGACTCCTCTATGACTCCTCAGTATGACTCCTCTATGACTCCTCTATGACTCCACTATGACTCTATGACTCCTCTATGACTCCTCTATGACTCCTCTATGACTCCTCTATGACTCCTCTATGACAGTATGACTCCTCTATGACTCCTCTATGACAGTATGACTCCTCTATGACTCCTCTATGACTCCTCTATGACTACTCTATGACTCCTCTATGACAGTATGACTCCTCTATGACTCCTCTATGACTCCTCTATGACTCCTCTATGACTCCTCTATGACAGTATGACTCCTCTATGACTCCTCTATGACTCCTCTATGACTCCTCTATGACTCCTCTATGACTCCTCTATGACTCCTCTATGACTCCTCTATGACTCCTCTATGACTGCTCTATGACCTCCTCTATGACTCCTCTATGACTCCTCTATGACTCCTCTATGACTCCTCTATGACTCCTCTATGACTCCTCTATGACTCCTCTATGACAGTATGACTCCTCTATGACTCCTCTATGACTCCTCTATGACAGTATGACTCCTCTATGACTCCTCTATGACTCCTCTATGACTCCTCTATGACTCCTCTATGACTCCTCTATGACAGTATGACTCCTCTATGACTCCTCTATGACTCCTCTATGACTCCTCTATGACTCCTCTATGAGTCCTCTATGACTCCTCTATGACTCCTCTATGACAGTATGACTCCTCTATGACTCCTCTATGACAGTATGACTCCTCTATGACTCCTCTATGACAGTATGACTCCTCTATGACTCCTCTATGACTCCTCTATGACTCCTCTATGACTCCTCTATGACAGTATGACTCCTCTATGACTCCTCTATGACAGTATGACTCCTCTATGACTCCTCTATGACAGTATGACTCCTCTATGACTCTATGACAGTATGACTCCTCTATGACTCCTCTATGACTCCAGTATGACTCCTCTATGACTCCTCTATGACTCCTCTATGACTCCTCTATGACAGTATGACTCCTCTATGACTCCTCTATGACTCCTCTATGACTCCTCTATGACAGTATGACTCCTCTATGACTCCTCTATGACTCCTCTATGACTCCTCTATGACAGTATGACTTTTCTATGACTCCTCTATGACTCCTCTATGACTCCTCTATGACTCCTCTATGACTCCTCTATGACTCCTCTATGACTCCTCTATGACAGTATGACTCCTCTATGACTCCTCTATGACTCCTCTATGACTCCTCTATGACTCCTCTATGACTCCTCTATGACTCCTCTATGACTCCTCTATGACTCCTCTATGACTCCTCTATGACTCCTCTATGACTCCTCTATGACTCCTCTATGACTCCTCTATGACTCCTCTATGACTCCTCTATGACTCCTCTATGACTCCTCTATGACAGTATGACTCCTCTATGACTCCTCTATGACTCCTCTATGACTCCTCTATGACTCCTCTATGACTCCTCTATGACTCCTTTATGACTCCTCTATGACTCCTCTATGACTCCTCTATGACTCCTCTATGACTCCTCTATGACTCCTCTATGACTCCTCTATGACTCCTCTATGACTCCTCTATGACTCCTCTATGACTCCTCTATGACAGTATGACTCCTCTATGACTCCTCTATGACTCCTCTATGACAGTATGACTCCTCTATGACTCCTCTATGACTCCTCTATGACTCCTCTATGACTCCTCTATGACAGTATGACTCCTCTATGACTCCTCTATGACTCCTCTATGACTCCTCTATGACTCCTCTATGACTCCTCTATGACTCCTCTATGACTCCTCTATGACTCCTCTATGACTTTTCTATGACTCCTCTATGACTCCACTTTGACTACTCTATGACTCCTCTATGACTCCTCTATGACAGTATGACTCCTCTATGACAGTATGACTCCTCTATGACTCCTCTATGACTGTATGACTCCTCTATGACTCCTCTATGACTCCTCTATGACTCCTCTATGACAGTATGACTCCTCTATGACTCCTCTATGACTCCTCTATGACACTATGACTCCTCTATGACTCCTCTATGACAGTATGACTCCTCTATGACTCCTCTATGACTCCTCTATGACTCCTCTATGACTCCTCTATGACAGTATGACTCCTCTATGACTCTATGACTCCTCTATGACAGTATGACTCCTCTATGACTCCTCTATGCCTCCTCTATGACTCCTCTATGACAGTATGACTCCTCTATGACTCCTCTATGACAGTATGACTCCTCTATGACTCCTCTATGACTCCTCTATGACTCCTCTATGACTCCTCTATGACTCCTCTATGACTCCTCTATTACTCCTCTATGACTCCTCTCTATGACTCCTCTATGCCTCCTCTATGACTCCTCTATGACTCCTCTATGACTCCTCTATGACACCTCTATGACTCCTCTATGACTCCTCTATGACTCCTCTATGACTCCTCTATGACAGTATGACTCCTCTATGACTCCTCTATGACTCCTCTATGACTCCTCTATGACTCCTCTATGACTCTATGACTCCTCTATGACTCCTCTATGACTCCTCTATGACTCCTCTATGACTCCTCTATGACAGTATGACTCCTCTATGACTCCTGTATGACTCCTCTATGACTCCTCTATGACTCCTCTATGACTCCTCTATGACTCCTCTATGAATCCTCTATGACTCCTCTATGACTCCTCTATGACTCCTCTATGACTCCTCTATGACTCCTCTATGACTCCTCTATGACTGTATGACTCCTCTATGACTCCTCTATGACTCCTCTATGACTCCTCTATGACTCCTCTATGACTCCTCTATGACTTTTCTATGACTCCTTTATGACTCCTCTATGACTCCTCTATGACTCCTCTATGACTCCTCTATGACTCCTCTATGACTCCTCTATGACTCCTCTATGACTCCACTATGACTCCTCTATGACTCCTCTATGACTCCACTATGACTCCTCTATGACTCCTCTATGACTCCTCTATGACTCCTCTATGACTCCTCTATGACTCCTCTATGACTCCTCTATGACTCCTCTATGACTCCTCTATGACTCCTCTATGACTCCTCTATGACAGTATGACTCCTCTATGACTCCTCTATGACAGTATGACTCCTCTATGACTCCTCTATGACAGTATGACTCCTCTATGACTCCTCTATGACTCCTCTATGACTCCTCTATGACATTATGACTCCTCTATGACTCCTCTATGACTCCTCTATGACTCCTCTATGACTCCCTCCCCTATGACTCCTCTATGACTGACTCCTCTATGACTGACTCCTCTATGACTCCTCTATGACTCCTCTATGACTCCTCTATGACTCCTCTATGACTATGACTCCTCTATGACTTTTCTATGACTCCTCTACTCTATGACTCCTCTATGACTCCTCTATGACAGTATGACTCCTCTATGACTCCTCTATGACTCCTCTATGACTCCTCTATGACTCCTCTATGACTCCTCTATGACTCCTCTATGACTCCTCTATGACTCCTCTATGACTCCTCTATGACAGTATGACTCCTCTATGACTCCTCTATGACTCCTCTATGACTCCTCTATGACTCCTCTATGACTCCTCTATGACTCCTCTATGACAGTATGACTCCTCTATGACTCCTCTATGACTCCTCTATGACTCCTCTATGACTCCTCTATGACTCCTCTATGACTCCTCTATGACTCCTCTATGACAGTATGACTCCTCTATGACTCCTCTATGACTCCTCTATGACTCCTCTATGACTCCCTCTATGACTCCTCTATGACTCCTCTATGACTCCTCTATGACTCCACTATGACTCCTCTATGACTCCTCTATGACTCCTCTATGACTCCTCTATGACTCCTCTATGACTCCTCTATGACACTATGACTCCTCTATGACAACTCTATGAGTCCTCTATGACTCCTCTATGACAGTATGACTCCTCTATGACTCCTCTATGACAGAATGACTCCTCTATGACTCCTCTATGACTCCTCTATGACTCCTCTAGGACTCCTCTATGACTATGACTCCTCTATGACTTCTCTATGACTCCTCTATGACTCCTCTATGACTCCTCTATGACAGTATGACTCCTCTATGACTCCTCTATGACTCCTCTATGACTCCTCTATGACTCCTCTATGACTCCTCTATGACTCCTCTATGACTCCTCTATGACTCCTCTATGACTCCTCTATGACTCCTCTATGACTCCTCTATGACTCCTCTATGACTCCTCTATGACTCCTCTATGACTCCTCTATGACTCCTCTATGACTCCTCTATGACTCCTCTATGACTCCTCTATGACTCCTCTATGACTCCTCTATGACTCCTCTATGACTCTCTCTATGACTCCTCTATGACTCCTCTATGACTCCTCTATGACTCCTCTATGACTCCTCTATGACTCCTCTATGACTCCTCTATGACTCCTCTATGACTCCTCTATGACTCCTCTATGACTCCTCTATGACTCCTCTATGACTCCTCTATGACTCCTCTATGACTCCTCTATGACTCCTCTATGACTATGACTCCTCTATGACTCCTCTATGACTCCTCTATGACTCCTCTATGACTCCTCTATGACTCCTCTATGACTCCTCTATGACTCCTCTATGACTCCTCTATGACTCCTCTATGACTCCTCTATGACTCCTCTATGACTCCTCTATGACTCCTCTATGACTCCTCTATGACTCCTCTATGACTCCTCTATGACTCCTCTATGACTCCTCTATGACTCCTCTATGACTCCTCTATGACTCCTCTATGACTCCTCTATGACTCCTCTATGACTCCTCTATGACTCCTCTATGACAGTATGACTCCTCTATGACTCCTCTATGACTCCTCTATGACTCCTCTATGACTCCTCTATGACTCCTCTATGACTCCTCTATGACTCCTCTATGACTCCTCTATGACTCCTCTATGACTCCTCTATGACTCCTCTATGACTCCTCTATGACTCCTCTATGACTCCTCTATGACTCCTCTATGACTCCTCTATGACTCCTCTATGACTCCTCTATGACTCCTCTATGACTCCTCTATGACTCCTCTATGACTCCTCTATGACTCCTCTATGACTCCTCTATGACTCCTCTATGACTCCTCTATGACTCCTCTATGACTCCTCTATGACTCCTCTCTATGACTCCTCTATGACTCCTCTATGACAGTATGACTCCTCTATGACTCCTCTATGACTCCTCTATGACTCCTCTATGACTCCTCTATGACAGTATGACTCCTCTATGACTCCTCTATGACTCCTCTATGACAGTATGACTCCTATATGACTCCTATATGACTCCTCTATGACTCCTCTATGACTCCTCTATGACTCCTCTATGACTCCTCTATGACAGTATGACTCCTCTATGACTCCTCTATGACTCCTCTATGACTCTATGACTCCTCTATGACTCCTCTATGACTCCTCTATGACTCCTCTATGACAGTATGACTCCTCTATGACTCCTCTATGACAGTATGACTCCTCTATGACTCCTCTATGACTCCTCTATGACTCCTCTATGACTCCTCTATGACTCCTCTATGACTCCTCTATGACTCCTCTATGACTCGTCTATGACTTCTCTACGACTCTTCTTTAACTCCTCTTTGACCCCTCTATGACTCCTCTACGACCACTCTATGACTCCTCTATGACTCCTCTTTGTCTGCTCTATGACTCTCTATGAATACTTCAAGACGCCTATATAACTCCTCTATGACACCTCTATGATCCCTCTATGACTCCTATATGAATCCTCTGTGACTCCTCTATGAATCCTCTGTGACGCCTCTATGACTCCTCTATGACTCCCCTATGACTCCTCTATGACTCCTCTATGACTCCTCTATGACTCCTCTATGACTCCTCTATGACTCCTCTATGACAGTATGACTCCTCTATGACTCCTCTATGACTCCTCTATGACTCCTCTATGACTCCTCTATGACTATGACTCCTCTATGACTCCTCTATGACTCCTCTATGACTCTATGACTCCTCTATGACTCCTCTATGACTCCTCTATGACTCCTCTATGACTCCTCTATGACTCCTCTATGACTCCTCTATGACTCCTCTATGACAGTATGACTCTCCTATGACTCCTCTATGACTCCTCTATGACTCCTCTATGACTCCTCTATGACTCCTCTATGACAGTATGACTCCTCTATGACTCCTCTATGTATGACTCCTCTATGACTCCTCTATGACTCCTCTATGACTCCTCTATGACTCCTCTATGACTCCAGTATGACTCCTCTATGACTCCTCTATGACTCCTCTATGACTCCTCTATGACTCCTCTATGACTCCTCTATGACTCCTCTATGACTCCTCTATGACTCCTCTATGACTCCTCTATGACTCCTCTATGACTCCTCTATGACTCCTCTATGACTCCTCTATGACTCCTCTATGACTCCTCTATGACTCCTCTATGACTCCTCTATGACTCCTCTATGACTCCTCTATGACTCCTCTATGACTCCTCTATGACTCCTCTATGACTCCTCTATGACTCCTCTATGACTCCTCTATGACTCCTCTATGACTCCTCTATGACTCCTCTATGACAGTATGACTCCTCTATGACTCCTCTATGACTCCTCTATGACTCCTCTATGACTCCTCTATGACTCTATGACTCCTCTATGTCTACTCTATGACTCCTCTATGACTCCTCTATGACTCCTCTATGACTCCTCTATGACTCCTCTATGACTCCTCTATGACTCCTCTATGACTCCTCTATGACTCCTCTATGACTCCTCTATGACTCCTCTATGACTCCTCTATGACTCCTCTATGACTCCTCTATGACTCCTCTATGACTCCTCTATGACAGTATGACTCCTCTATGACTCCTCTATGACTCCTCTATGACTCCTCTATGACTCCTCTATGACTCCTCTATGACAGTATGACTCCTCTATGACTCCTCTATGACTCCTCTATGACAGTATGACTCCTCTATGACACCTCTATGACTCCTCTATGACTCCTCTATGACTCCTCTATGACTATGACTCCTCTATGACTCCTCTATGACTCCTCTATGACTCCACTATGACTCCACTATGACTCCTCTATGACTCCACTATGACTCCTCTATGACTCCTCTATGACTCCTCTATGACTCCTCTATGACTCCTCTATGACTCCTCTATGACTACTCTATGACTACTATGACTCCTCTATGACTCCTCTATGACTCCTCTATGACTCCTCTATGACTCCTCTATGACAGCTCTATGACTCCTCTATGACTCCTCTATGACTCCTCTATGACTCCTCTATGACAGTATGACTCCTCTATGACTCCTCTATGACTCCTCTATGACTCCTCTATGACTCCTCTATGACTCCTCTATGACTCCTCTATGACTCCTCTATGACTCCTCTATGACTCCTCTATGACTCCTCTATGACAGTATGACTCCTCTATGACTCCTCTATGACTCCTCTATGACTCCTCTATGACTCCTCTATGACTCCTCTATGACTCCTCTATGACTCCTCTATGACTCCTCTATGACTCCTCTATGACTCCTCTATGACTCCTCTATGACTCCTCTATGACAGTATGACTCCTCTATGACTCCTCTATGACTCCTCTATGACTCCTCTATGACTCCTCTATGACTCCTCTATGACTCCTCTATGACTCCTCTATGACTCCTCTATGACTCCTCTATGACAGTATGACTCCTCTATGACTCCTCTATGACTCCTCTATGACTCCTCTATGACTCCTCTATGACTCCTCTATGACTCCTCTATGACAGTATGACTCCTCTATGACTCCTCTATGACTCCTCTATGACTCCTCTATGACAGTATGACTCCTCTATGACTCCTCTATGACACTATGACTCCTCTATGACTCCTCTATGACTCCTCTATGACTCCTCTATGACAGTATGACTCCTCTATGACTCCTCTATGACTCCTCTATGACTCCTCTATGACTCCTCTATGACTCCTCTATGACTCCTCTATGACTCCTCTATGACTCCTCTATGACTCCTCTATGACTCCTCTATGACTCCTCTATGACTCCTCTATGACTCCTCTATGACTCCTCTATGACTACTCTATGACTACTCTATGACTACTCTATGACTCCTCTATGACTCCTCTATGACAGTATGACTCCTCTATGACTCCTCTATGACTCCTCTATGACTCCCACCATGACTCCTCTATGACTCCTCTGTGACTCCTCTATGACTCCTCTATGACTCCTCTATGACTCCAGTATGACTCCTCTATGACTCCTCTAGGACACCTCTATGACTCCTCTATGACTCCTATGACTCCTCTATGACTCCTCTATGACGCCTCTATGACGCCTCTATGACTCTTCTATGACTCCTCTATGACTCCTCTATGACTCCTCTATGACTCCTCTATGACTCCTCTATGACTACTCTATGACTCCTCTATGACTCCTCTATGACTCCTCTATGACTCCTCTATGACTCCTCTATGACTCCTCTATGACTCCTCTATGACTCCTCTATGACTCCTCTATGACTCCTCTATGACTCCTCTATGACTCCTCTATGACTCCTCTATGACTCCTCTATGACTCCTCTATGACTCCTCTATGACTCCTCTATGACTCCTCTATGACTCCTCTATGACTCCTCTATGACTCCTCTATGACTCCTCTATGACTCCTCTATGACTCCTCTATGACTCCTCTATGACTCCTCTATGACTCCTCTATGACTCCTCTATGACTCCTCTATGACTCCTCTCTATGACTCCTCTATGACTCCTCTATGACTCCTCTATGACTCCTCTATGACTCCTCTATGACTCCTCTATGACTCCTCTATGACTCCTCTATGACTCCTCTATGACTCCTCTATGACTCCTCTATGACTCCTCTATGACTCCTCTATGACTCCTCTATGACTCCTCTATGACTCCTCTATGACTCCTCTATGACTCCTCTATGACTCCTCTATGACTCCTCTATGACTCCTCTATGACTCCTCTATGACTCCTCTATGACTCCTCTATGACTCCTCTATGACTCCTCTATGACTCCTCTATGACTCCTCTATGACTCCTCTATGACTCCTCTATGACTCCTCTATGACTCCTCTATGACAGTATGACTCCTCTATGACTCCTCTATGACTCCTCTATGACTCCTCTATGACTCCTCTATGACTCCTCTATGACTCCTCTATGACTCTATCCTCTATGACTCCTCTATGACTCCTCTATGACTCCTCTATGACTCCTCTATGACTCCTCTATGACTCCTCTATGACTCCTCTATGACTCCTCTATGACTCCTCTATGACTCCTCTATGACTCCTCTATGACTCCTCTATGACTCCTCTATGACTCCTCTATGACTCCTCTATGACTCCTCTATGACTCCTCTATGACTCCTCTATGACTCCTCTATGACTCCTCTATGACTCCTCTATGACTCCTCTATGACTCCTCTATGACTCCTCTATGACTCCTCTATGACTCCTCTATGACTCCTCTATGACTCCTCTATGACTCCTCTATGACTCCTCTATGACTCCTCTATGACTCCTCTATGACTCCTCTATGACTCCTCTATGACTCCTCTATGACTCCTCTATGACTCCTCTATGACTCCTCTATGACTCCTCTATGACTCCTCTATGACTCCTCTATGACTCTATGACTCCTCTATGACTCCTCTATGACTCCTCTATGACTCCTCTATGACTCCTCTATGACTCCTCTATGACTCCTCTATGACTCCTCTATGACTCCTCTATGACTCCTCTATGACTCCTCTATGACTCCTCTATGACTCCTCTATGACTCCTCTATGACTCCTCTATGACTCCTCTATGACTCCTCTATGACTCCTCTATGACTCCTCTATGACTCCTCTATGACTCCTCTATGACTCCTCTATGACTCCTCTATGACTCCTCTATGACAGTATGACTCCTCTATGACTCCTCTATGACTCCTCTATGACTCCTCTATGACTCCTCTATGACTCCTCTATGACTCCTCTATGACTCCTCTATGACTCCTCTATGACTCCTCTATGACTCCTCTATGACTCCTCTATGACTCCTCTATGACTCCTCTATGACTCCTCTATGACTCCTCTATGACTCCTCTATGACTCCTCTATGACTCCTCTATCTATGACTCCTCTATGACTCCTCTATGCCTCCTCTATGACTCCTCTATGACTCCTCTATGACTCCTCTATGACTCCTCTATGACAGTATGACTCCTCTATGACTCCTCTATGACTCCTCTATGACTCCTCTATGACTCCTCTATGACTCCTCTATGACTCCTCTATGACTCCTCTCTGAGTCCTCTATGACTCGTCTATGACTCCTCTATGACTCCTCTATGACTCCTCTATGACTCCTCTATGACTCCTCTATGACTCCTCTATGACTCCTCTATGACTCCTCTATGACAGTATGACTCCTCTATGACTCCTCTATGACTCCTCTATGACTCCTCTATGACTCCTCTATGACTCCTCTATGACTCCTCTATGACTCCTCTATGACTCCTCTATGACTCCTCTATGACTCCTCTATGACTCCTCTATGACTCCTCTATGACTCCTCTATGACTCCTCTATGACTCCTCTATGACTCCTCTATGACTCCTCTATGACTCCTCTATGACTCCTCTATGACTCCTCTATGACTCCTCTATGACTCCTCTATGACTCCTCTATGACTCCTCTATGACTCCTCTATGACTCCTCTATGACAGTATGACTCCTCTATGACTCCTCTATGACTCCTCTATGACTCCTCTATGACTCCTCTATGACTCCTCTATGACTCCTCTATGACTCCTCTATGACTCCTCTATGACTCCTCTATGACTCCTCTATGACTCCTCTATGACTCCTCTATGACTCCTCTATGACTCCTCTATGACTCCTCTATGACTCCTCTATGACTCCTCTATGACTCCTCTATGACTCCTCTATGACTCCTCTATGACTCCTCTATGACTCCTCTATGACTCCTCTATGACTCCTCTATGACTCCTCTATGACTCCTCTATGACTCCTCTATGACTCCTCTATGACTCCTCTATGACTCCTCTATGACTCCTCTATGACTCCTCTATGACTCCTCTATGACTCCTCTATGACTCCTCTATGACTCCTCTATGACTCCTCTATGACTCCTCTATGACTCCTCTATGACTCCTCTATGACTCCTCTATGACTCCTCTATGACTCCTCTATGACTCCTCTATGACAGTATGACTCCTCTATGACTCCTCTATGACTCCTCTATGACTCCTCTATGACTCCTCTATGACTCCTCTATGACTCTTCTATGACTCCTCTATGACTCCTCTATGACTCCTCTATGACTCCTCTATGACTCCTCTATGACTCCTCTATGACTCCTCTATGACTCCTCTATGACTCCTCTATGACTCCTCTATGACTCCTCTATGACTCCTCTATGACTCCTCTATGACTCCTCTATGACTCCTCTATGACTCCTCTATGACTCCTCTATGACTCCTCTATGACTCCTCTATGACTCCTCTATGACTCCTCTATGACTCCTCTATGACTCCTCTATGACTCCTCGATGACTCCTCTATGACTCCTCTATGACTCTATGACTCCTCTATGACTCCTCTATGACTCCTCTATGACTCCTCTATGACTCCTCTATGACTCCTCTATGACTCCTCTATGACTCCTCTATGACTCCTCTATGACTCCTCTATGACTCCTCTATGACTCCTCTATGACTCCTCTATGACTCCTCTATGACTCCTCTATGACTCCCTATGACTATGACTCCTCTATGACTCCTCTATGACTCCTCTATGACTCCTCTATGACTCCTCTATGACTCCTCTATGACTCCTCTATGACTCCTCTATGACTCCTCTATGACTCCTCTATGACTCCTCTATGACTCCTCTATGACTCCTCTATGACTCCTCTATGACTCCTCTATGACTCCTCTATGACTCCTCTATGACTCCTCTATGACTCCTCTATGACTCCTCTATGACTCCTCTATGACTCCTCTATGACTCCTCTATCTATGACTCCTCTATGACTCCTCTATGACTCCTCTATGACTCCTCTATGACTCCTCTATGACTCCTCTATGACTCCTCTATGACTCCTCTATGACTCCTCTATGACTCCTCTATGACAGTATGACTCCTCTATGACTACTCTATGACAGTATGACTCCTCTATGACTCCATCTCTATGACTCCTCTATGACTCCTCTATGACTCTATGACTCCTCTATGACTCCTCTGACTCCTCTATGACTACTCTATGACTACTCTATGACTCCTCTATGACTCCTCTATGACAGTATGACTCCTCTATGACTCCTCTATGACTCCTCTATGACTCCACTATGACTCCTCTATGACTCCTCTATGACTCCTCTATGACTCCTCTATGACAGTATGACTCCTCTATGACTCCTCTATGACTCCTCTATGACTCCTCTAGGACACCTCTATGAGTCCTCTATGACTCCTCTATGACTCCTCTATGACTCCTCTATGACTCCTCTATGACAGTATGACTCTTCTA
>NW_026916033.1:7500-12500 GCF_034315485.1 Pezoporus occidentalis
GAAATGGGTTAGGTTGGTGTTAGGGTTAGGGTTAGGGTTGAGTACCTCTGTGGGTCATTAGAATGCTCTTGAACATGCTTTATTTTGCTCACTTTGTTACATTTACTGTGTTTTCCTATATATCTATATATATAGTGTTGCACTCACTTTGTTACAGTTACAGGGGAGAAATGGGTTAGGGTTAGGGTTAGGGTTGGGGTTGAGAACCTCTGTGGGTCATTAGAATGCTCTTGAACATACTTTATTTTGCTCACTTTGTTACGTTTACTGTGTTTTCCTATATATATAGATATATAGTATTACACTCGCTTTGTTACAGTTAGAGGGGAGAAATGGGGTAGGGTTAGGTTTAGGGTTAGGGTTAGGGTTAGGGTTAGGGTTAGGGTTAGGGTTAGGGTTGAGAACCTCTGTGGGTCATTAGAATCCTCTTGAACATGCTTTATTTTGATCACTTTGTTACGTTTCCTCTGTTTTCCTGTATATATATATACATATAGTATTACACTCACTTTGTTACAGTTACAGGGGAGAAATGGGTTAGGGTTAGGGTTAGGGTTAGGGTTAGGGTTAGGGTTAGGGTTAGGGTTAGGGTTGAGAACCTCTGTGGGTCATTAGAATGCTCTTGAACATGTTTTATTTTGCTCACTTTGTTACGTTTCCTCTGTTTTCCTGTATATATATATATATATAGTATTACACTCACTTTGTTACAGTTACAGGGGAGAAATGGGTTAGGGTTAGGGTTAGGGTTAGGGTTAGGGTTAGGGTTGAGTACCTCTGTGGGTCATTAGAATGCTCTTGAACATGCTTTATTTTGCTCACTTTGTTACATTTACTGTGTTTTCCTATATATCTATATATATAGTGTTGCACTCACTTTGTTACAGTTACAGGGGAGAAATGGGTTGGGGTTAGGGTTAGGGTTAGGGTTAGGGTTGGGGTTGAGAACCTCTGTGGGTCATTAGAATGCTCTTGAACATACTTTATTTTGCTCACTTTGTTACGTTTACTGTGTTTTCCTATATATCTAGATATATTGTATTACACTCGCTTTGTTACAGTTAGAGGGGAGAAATGGGTTAGGGTTAGGGTTAGGTTTAGGGTTAGGGTTAGGGTTAGGGTTAGGGTTAGGGTTGAGAACCTCTGTGGGTCATTAGAATCCTCTTGAACATGCTTTATTTTGATCACTTTGTTACGTTTCCTCTGTTTTCCTGTATATATATATACATATAGTATTACACTCACTTTGTTACAGTTACAGGGGAGAAATGGGTTAGGGTTAGGGTTAGGTTTAGGGTTAGGGTTAGGGTTAGGGTTAGGGTTAGGGTTAGGGTTGAGAACCTCTGTGGGTCATTAGAATGCTCTTGAACATGCTTTATTTTGCTCACTTTGTTACGTTTCCTCTGTTTTCCTGTATATATATATATATATAGTATTACACTCACTTTGTTACAGTTACAGGGGAGAAATGGGTTAGGGTTAGTGTTAGGGTTAGGGTTAGGGTTAGGGTTGGGGTACCTCTGTGGGTCATTAGAATGCTCTTGAACATGCTTTATTTTGCTCACTTTGTTACATTTACTGTGTTTTCCTATATATCTATATATATAGTGTTGCACTCACTTTGTTACAGTTACAGGGGAGAAATGGGTTAGGGTTAGGGTTAGGGTTAGGGTTAGGGTTAGGGTTAGGGTTGAGAACCTCTGTGGGTCATTAGAATGCTCTTGAACATACTTTATTTTGCTCACTTTGTTACGTTTACTGTGTTTTCCTATATATATATATATATAGTATTACACTCGCTTTGTTACAGTTATATACATATAGTGTTACACTCACTTTGTTACAGTTACAGGGGAGAAATGGGTTAGGGTTAGTGTTAGGGTTAGGGTTAGGGTTAGGGTTAGGGTTAGGGTTGAGTACCTCTGTGGGTCATTAGAATGCTCTTGAACATGCTTTATTTTGCTCACTTTGTTACATTTACTGTGTTTTCCTTTATATATATATATATAGTGTTGCACTCACTTTGTTACAGTTACAGGGGAGAAATGGGTTAGGGTTAGGGTTAGGGTTAGGGTTGGGGTTGAGAACCTCTGTGGGTCATTAGAATGCTCTTGAACATACTTTATTTTGCTCACTTTGTTACGTTTACTGTGTTTTCCTATATATCTAGATATATAGTATTACACTCGCTTTGTTACAGTTAGAGGGGAGAAATGGGGTAGGGTTAGGTTTACGGTTAGGGTTAGGGTTAGGGTTAGGGTTAGGGTTGAGAACCTCTGTGGGTCATTAGAATCCTCTTGAACATGCTTTATTTTGATCACTTTGTTACGTTTCCTCTGTTTTCCTGTATATATATATACATATAGTATTACACTCACTTTGTTACAGTTACAGGGGAGAAATGGGTTAGGGTTAGGTTTAGGGTTAGGGTTAGGGTTAGGGTTAGGGTTAGGGTTAGGGTTGAGAACCTCTGTGGGTCATTAGAATGCTCTTGAACATGTTTTATTTTGCTCACTTTGTTACGTTTCCTCTGTTTTCCTGTATATATATATACATATAGTATTACAGTCACTTTGTTACAGTTACAGGGGAGAAATGGGTTAGGGTTAGTGTTAGGGTTAGGGTTAGGGTTAGGGTTAGGGTTGAGTACCTCTGTGGGTCATTAGAATGCTCTTGAACATGCTTTATTTTGCTCACTTTGTTACATTTACTGTGTTTTCCTATATATCTATATATATAGTGTTGCACTCACTTTGTTACAGTTACAGGGGAGAAATGGGTTAGTGTTAGGGTTAGGGTTAGGGTTAGGGTTGAGTACCTCTGTGGGTCATTAGAATGCTCTTGAACATGCTTTATTTTGCTCACTTTGTTACATTTACTGTGTTTTCCTATATATCTATATATATAGTGTTGCACTCACTTTGTTACAGTTACAGGGGAGAAATGGGTTAGGGTTAGGGTTAGGGTTAGGGTTAGGGTTAGGGTTAGGGTTGAGAACCTCTGTGGGTCATTAGAATGCTCTTGAACATACTTTATTTTGCTCACTTTGTTACGTTTACTGTGTTTTCCTATATATATATATATATAGTATTACACTCGCTTTGTTACAGTTAGAGGGGAGAAATGGGGTAGGGTTAGGTTTACGGTTAGGGTTAGGGTTAGGGTTAGGGTTAGGGTTGAGAACCTCTGTGGGTCATTAGAATCCTCTTGAACATGCTTTATTTTGATCACTTTGTTACGTTTCCTCTGTTTTCCTGTATATATATATACATATAGTATTACACTCACTTTGTTACAGTTACAGGGGAGAAATGGGTGAGGGTTAGGGTTAGGTTTAGGGTTAGGGTTAGGGTTAGGGTTAGGGTTAGGGTTGAGAACCTCTGTGGGTCATTAGAATGCTCTTGAACATGTTTTATTTTGCTCACTTTGTTACGTTTCCTCTGTTTTCCTGTATATATATATACATATAGTATTACACTCACTTTGTTACAGTTACAGGGGAGAAATGGGTTAGGGTTAGGGTTAGGGTTAGGGTTAGGGTTAGGGTTGAGTACCTCTGTGGGTCATTAGAATGCTCTTGAACATGCTTTATTTTGCTCACTTTGTTACATTTACTGTGTTTTCCTATATATCTATATATATAGTGTTGCACTCACTTTGTTACAGTTACAGGGGAGAAATGGGTTAGGGTTAGGGTTAGGGTTAGGGTTGTTAGGGTTGAGAACCTCTGTGGGTCATTAGAATGCTCTTGAACATACTTTATTTTGCTCACTTTGTTACGTTTACTGTGTTTTCCTATATATATATACATATAGTATTACACTCACTTTGTTACAGTTACAGGGGAGAAATGGGGTAGGGTTAGGTTTACGGTTAGGGTTAGGGTTAGGGTTAGGGTTAGGGTTGAGAACCTCTGTGGGTCATTAGAATCCTCTTGAACATGCTTTATTTTGATCACTTTGTTACGTTTCCTCTGTTTTCCTGTATATATATATACATATAGTATTACACTCACTTTGTTACAGTTACAGGGGAGAAATGGGTTAGGGTTAGGGTTAGGTTTAGGGTTAAGGTTAGGGTTAGGGTTAGGGTTAGGGTTAGGGTTGAGAACCTCTGTGGGTCATTAGAATGCTCTTGAACATGTTTTATTTTGCTCACTTTGTTACGTTTCCTCTGTTTTCCTGTATATATATATACATATAGTATTACACTCACTTTGTTACAGTTACAGGGGAGAAATGGGTTAGGGTTAGTGTTAGGGTTAGGGTTAGGGTTAGGGTTAGGGTTGAGTACCTCTGTGGGTCATTAGAATGCTCTTGAACATGCTTTATTTTGCTCACTTTGTTACATTTACTGTGTTTTCCTATATATCTATATATATAGTGTTGCACTCACTTTGTTACAGTTACAGGGGAGAAATGGGTTAGGGTTAGGGTTAGGGTTAGGGTTAGGGTTGAGTACCTCTGTGGGTCATTAGAATGCTCTTGAACATGCTTTATTTTGCTCACTTTGTTACATTTACTGTGTTTTCCTATATATCTATATATATAGTGTTGCACTCACTTTGTTACAGTTACAGGGGAGAAATGGGTTAGGGTTAGGGTTAGGGTTAGGGTTAGGGTTGGGGTTGAGAACCTCTGTGGGTCATTAGAATGCTCTTGAACATACTTTATTTTGCTCACTTTGTTACGTTTACTGTGTTTTCCTATATATATAGATATATAGTATTACACTCGCTTTGTTACAGTTAGAGGGGAGAAATGGGGTAGGGTTAGGTTTACGGTTAGGGTTAGGGTTAGGGTTAGGGTTAGGGTTAGGGTTAGGGTTGAGAACCTCTGTGGGTCATTAGAATCCTCTTGAACATGCTTTATTTTGATCACTTTGTTACGTTTCCTCTGTTTTCCTGTATATATATATACATATAGTATTACACTCACTTTGTTACAGTTACAGGGGAGAAATGGGTTAGGGTTAGGGTTAGGGTTAGGGTTAGGGTTAGG
>NW_026916033.1:17500-20000 GCF_034315485.1 Pezoporus occidentalis
TGTATATATATATACATATAGTATTACACTCACTTTGTTACAGTTACAGGGGAGAAATGGGTTAGGGTTAGGGTTAGGGTTAGGGGTTAGGGTTAGGGTTAGGGTTAGGGTTAGGGTTAGGGTTGAGAACCTCTGTGGGTCATTAGAATGCTCTTGAACATGTTTTATTTTGCTCACTTTGTTACGTTTCCTCTGTTTTCCTGTATATATATATATATATAGTATTACACTCACTTTGTTACAGTTACAGGGGAGAAATGGGTTAGGGTTAGTGTTAGGGTTAGGGTTAGGGTTAGGGTTGAGTACCTCTGTGGGTCATTAGAATGCTCTTGAACATGCTTTATTTTGCTCACTTTGTTACATTTACTGTGTTTTCCTATATATCTATATATATAGTGTTGCACTCACTTTGTTACAGTTACAGGGGAGAAATGGGTTAGGGTTAGGGTTAGGGTTAGGGTTAGGGTTAGGGTTGAGAACCTCTGTGGGTCATTAGAATGCTCTTGAACATACTTTATTTTGCTCACTTTGTTACGTTTACTGTGTTTTCCTATATATATATATATATAGTATTACACTCACTTTGTTACAGTTACAGGGGAGAAATGGGTTAGGGGGTTAGGTTTAGGGTTAGGGTTAGGGTTAGGGTTAGGGTTAGGGTTAGGGTTAGGGTTGAGAACCTCTGTGGGTCATTAGAATGCTCTTGAACATGCTTTATTTTGCTCACTTTGTTACGTTTCCTCTGTTTTCCTGTATATATATATACATATAGTATTACACTCACTTTGTTACAGTTACAGGGGAGAAATGGGTTAGGGTTAGGTGTTAGGGTTAGGGTTAGGGTTAGGGTTAGGGTTGAGAACCTCTGTGGGTCATTAGAATGCTCTTGAACATGCTTTATTTTGCTCACTTTGTTACATTTACTGTGTTTTCCTATATATATATATATATAGTATTGCACTCACTTTGTTACAGTTACAGGGGAGAAATGGGTTAGGGTTAGGGTTAGGGTTAGGGTTAGGGTTAGGGTTGAGAACCTCTGTGGGTCATTAGAATGCTCTTGAACATGCTTTATTTTGCTCACTTTGTTACGTTTACTGTGTTTTCCTATATATCTATATATATAGTATTACACTCGCTTTGTTACAGTTACAGGGGAGAAATGGGTTAGGGTTAGGGTTAGGGTTAGGGTTAGGGTTAGGGTTGAGAACCTCTGTGGGTCATTAGAATGCTCTTGAACATGCTTTATTTTGATCACTTTGTTACGTTTCCTCTGTTTTCCTGTATATATATATACATATAGTATTACACTCACTTTGTTACAGTTACAGGGGAGAAATGGGTTAGGGTTAGGTTTAGGGTTAGGGTTAGGGTTAGGGTTAGGGTTAGGGTTGAGAACCTCTGTGGGTCATTAGAATGCTCTTGAACATGTTTTATTTTGCTCACTTTGTTACGTTTCCTCTGTTTTCCTGTATATATATATACATATAGTATTACACTCACTTTGTTACAGTTACAGGGGAGAAATGGGTTAGCGTTAGTGTTAGGGTTAGGGTTAGGGTTAGGGTTGAGTACCTCTGTGGGTCATTAGAATGCTCTTGAACATGCTTTATTTTGCTCACTTTGTTACATTTACTGTGTTTTCCTATATATCTATATATATAGTGTTGCACTCACTTTGTTACAGTTACAGGGGAGAAATGGGTTAGGGTTAGGGTTAGGGTTAGGGTTAGGGTTGGGGTTGAGAACCTCTGTGGGTCATTAGAATGCTCTTGAACATACTTTATTTTGCTCACTTTGTTACGTTTACTGTGTTTTCCTATATATCTAGATATATAGTATTACACTCGCTTTGTTACAGTTAGAGGGGAGAAATGGGGTAGGGTTAGGTTTACGGTTAGGGTTAGGGTTAGGGTTAGGGTTAGGGTTAGGGTTGAGAACCTCTGTGGGTCATTAGAATCCTCTTGAACATGCTTTATTTTGATCACTTTGTTACGTTTCCTCTGTTTTCCTGTATATATATATACATATAGTATTACACTCACTTTGTTACAGTTACAGGGGAGAAATGGGTTAGGGTTAGGGTTAGGGTTAGGGTTAGGGTTAGGGTTAGGGTTAGGGTTAGGGTTGAGAACCTCTGTGGGTCATTAGAATGCTCTTGAACATGTTTTATTTTGCTCACTTTGTTACGTTTCCTCTGTTTTCCTGTATATATATATACATATAGTATTACACTCACTTTGTTACAGTTACAGGGGAGAAATGGGTTAGGGTTAGTGTTAGGGTTAGGGTTAGGGTTAGGGTTGAGTACCTCTGTGGGTCATTAGAATGCTCTTGAACATGCTTTATTTTGCTCACTTTGTTACATTTACTGTGTTTTCCTATATATCTATATATATAGTGTTGCACTCACTTTGTTACAGTTACAGGGGAGAAATGGGTTAGGGTTAGGGTTAGGGTTAGGGTTAGGGTTGGGGTTGAGAACCTCTGTGGGTCATTA
>NW_026916033.1:32500-33544 GCF_034315485.1 Pezoporus occidentalis
TTAGGGTTAGGGTTAGGGTTAGGGTTGAGTACCTCTGTGGGTCATTAGAATGCTCTTGAACATGCTTTATTTTGCTCACTTTGTTACATTTACTGTGTTTTCCTATATATCTATATATATAGTGTTGCACTCACTTTGTTACAGTTACAGGGGAGAAATGGGTTAGGGTTAGGGTTAGGGTTAGGGTTAGGGTTGGGGTTGAGAACCTCTGTGGGTCATTAGAATGCTCTTGAACATACTTTATTTTGCTCACTTTGTTACGTTTACTGTGTTTTCCTATATATCTAGATATATAGTATTACACTCGCTTTGTTACAGTTAGAGGGGAGAAATGGGGTAGGGTTAGGTTTACGGTTAGGGTTAGGGTTAGGGTTAGGGTTAGGGTTAGGGAGAACCTCTGTGGGTCATTAGAATCCTCTTGAACATGCTTTATTTTGATCACTTTGTTACGTTTCCTCTGTTTTCCTGTATATATATATACATATAGTATTACACTCACTTTGTTACAGTTACAGGGGAGAAATGGGTTAGGGTTAGGGTTAGGTTTAGGGTTAGGGTTAGGGTTAGGGTTAGGGTTAGGGTTAGGGTTGAGAACCTCTGTGGGTCATTAGAATGCTCTTGAACATGTTTTATTTTGCTCACTTTGTTACGTTTCCTCTGTTTTCCTGTATATATATATACATATAGTATTACACTCACTTTGTTACAGTTACAGGGGAGAAATGGGTTAGGGTTAGTGTTAGGGTTAGGGTTAGGGTTAGGGTTGAGTACCTCTGTGGGTCATTAGAATGCTCTTGAACATGCTTTATTTTGCTCACTTTGTTACATTTACTGTGTTTTCCTATATATCTATATATATATAGTGTTGCACTCACTTTGTTACAGTTACAGGGGAGAAATGGGTTAGGGTTAGGGTTAGGGTTAGGGTTAGGGTTGGGGTTGAGAACCTCTGTGGGTCATTAGAATGCTCTTGAACATACTTTATTTTGCTCACTTTGTTACGTTTACTGTGTTTTCCTATATATCTAGAGAGGGGAGAAATGG
>NW_026916034.1:0-39640 GCF_034315485.1 Pezoporus occidentalis
GGGACACGGGGGAGAGCGATGGGGGCACGGGTTGGGGACGTGAGTGCTGGGGGCACTGGTGGTGGCCATGGGGGGGCAGCGCTAGGGATGTGGGGCTTGTCCTCATAGGATTGTCCCCCATGGGAGATTCCCCCAGTGGTGCATGTCCCCGTGGCACTGTCCCCCATGGCAGATGGTGTCCATGGGGTGTCCCCACTGGGGCCATGGGTTGGTGCTGGGGCCATGGATGGTGTCCATGGGGAGTCCCCATTGGGCCCATGGGTTAGTGCTGGGGACATGGATGGTGTCCATGGGGTGTCCCATTGAGGCCATGGATGGTGTCTATGGAGTGTCCCCATTGGGGCCATGGATGGTGCCCATGGGGTGTCCCCATTGGGGCCATGGATGGTGTCCATGGGGTGTCCCATTGAGGCCATGGATGATGTCCATGGGGTGTCCCCACTGGGGCCATGGGTTGGTGCTGGGGACATGGATGGTGTCCATGGGGAGTCCCCATTGGGCCCATGGGTTGGTGCTGGGGACATGGATGGTGTCCATGGGGTGTCCCATTGAGGCCATGGATGGTGTCCATGGGGTGTCCCCACTGGGGCCATGGGTTGGTGCTGGGGACATGGATGGTGTCCATGGGGTGTCCCCACTGGGGCCATGGGTTAGTGCTGGGGACATGGATGGTGTCCATGGGGTGTCCCATTGAGGCCATGGATGGTGTCCATGGGGTGTCCCCACTGGGGCCATGGGTTGGTGCTGGGGACATGGATGGTGTCCATGGGGAGTCCCCATTGGGCCCATGGGTTGGTGCTGGGGACATGGATGGTGTCCATGGGGTGTCCCATTGAGGCCATGGATGGTGTCCATGGGGTGTCCCCACTGGGGCCATGGGTTGGTGCTGGGGACATGGATGGTGTCCATGGGGAGTCCCCATTGGGGCCATGGGTTGGTGCTGGGGACATGGATGGTGTCCATGGGGTGTCCCCAATGGGGCCATGGGTTAGTGCTGGGGACATGGATGGTGTCCATGGGGTGTCCCATTGAGGCCATGGATGGTGTCCATGGGGTGTCCCCACTGGGGCCATGGGTTGGTGCTGGGGACATGGATGGTGTCCATGGGGAGTCCCCATTGGGGCCATGGGTTGGTGCTGGGGACATGGATGGTGTCCATGGGGTGTCCCCAATGGGGCCATGGGTTAGTGCTGGGGCCATGGATGGTATCCATGGGGTGTCCCCACTGGGGCCATGGGTTGGTGCTGGGGACCCAGGTTGGTGTCCATGGGGTGTCCCCACTGGGGCCATGGGTCAGTGCTGGGGACATGGATGGTGTCCGTGGGGAGTCCCACTGGGGCCATGGATGGTGTCCATGGGGTGTCCCCACTGGGGCCATGGGTTAGTGCTGGGGACATGGTTGGTGTCCATGGGGTGTCCCCACTGGGGCCATGGGTTGGTGCTGGGGACATGGATGGTGTCCATGGGGAGTCCCCATTGGGCCCATGGGTTAGTGCTGGGGACATGGATGGTGTCCATGGGGTGTTCCCTACTGGGGCCATGGGTTGGTGCTGGGGACCCAGGTTGGTGCCCATGGGGTGTCCCCATTAGGGCCATGGGCTAATGCTGGGGCCATGGATGGTGTCCATGGGGAGTCCCCATTGGGGCCATGGGTTAGTGCTGGGGCCATGGATGGTGTCCATGGGGAGTCCCCATTGGGGCCATGGGTTAGTGCTGGGGACATGGATGGTGTCCATGGGGTGTCCCATTGAGGCCATGGATGGTGTCCATGGGGAGCCCCATTGGGGCCATGGGTTGGTGCTGGGGACATGGATGGTGTCCATGGGGTGTCCCATTGAGGCCATGGATGGTGTCTATGGGGTGTCCCCACTGGGGCTACAGGTTGGTGCTGGGGCCATGGATGGTGTCCATGGGGTGTTCCCTACTGGGGCCATGGGTTGGTGCTGGGGACCCAGGTTGGTGCCCATGGGGTTTCCCCACTGGGGCCATGGGTTAGTGCTGGGGACTTGGATGGTGTCCATGGGGAGTCCCCATTGGGGCCATGGGTTGGTGCTGGGGACCCAGGTTGGTGTCTATGGGGTGTCCCCATTGGGGCCATGGGTTGGTGCTGGGGACATGGATGGTGTCCATGGGGAGTCCCCACTGGGGCCATGGGTTGGTGCTGGGGCCATGGATGGTGTCCATGGGGAGTCCCACTGGGGCCATGGATGGTGTCCATGGGGTGTCCCACTGGGGCCATGGATGGTGTCCATGGGGTGTCCCATTGAGGCCATGGATGGTGTCTATGGGGTGTCCCCACTGTTGCCATGGGTTGGTGCTGGGGACATGGATGGTGTCCATGGGGAGCCCCACTGGGGCCATGGATGGTGTCTATGGGGTGTCCCCATTGGGGCCATGGATGGTGTCTATGGGGAGTCCCTACTGGGGCCATGGATGGTGTCTATGGGGTGTCCCCACTGTTGCCATGGGTTGGTGCTGGGGACATGGATGGTGTCCATGGGGAGCCCCACTGGGGCCATGGATGGTGTCTATGGGGTGTCCCCATTGGGGCCATGGATGGTGTCTATGGGGGGTCCCCACTGGGGCCATGGATGGTGTCTATGGGGAGTCCCTACTGGGGCCATGGATGGTGTCTATGGAGTGTCCCCACTGGGGCCATGGATGGTGTCCATGGGGTGTCCCATTGAGGCCATGGATGGTGTCTATGGGGTGTCCCCACTGTTGCCATGGGTTGGTGCTGGGGACATGGATGGTGTCCATGGGGAGCCCCATTGGGGCCATGGATGGTGTCTATGGGGTGTCCCCATTGGGGCCATGGATGGTGTCTATGGGGGGTCCCCACTGGGGCCATGGATGGTGTCTATGGAGTGTCCCCACTGGGGCCATGGATGGTGTCCATGGGGTGTCCCCACTGGGGCCATGGGTTGGTGCTGGGGCCATGGATGGTGTCTATGGGGTGTCCCCACTGGGGCCATGGATGGTGTCTATGGGGAGTCCCCATTGGGTCAGAGCCATCACGGGGTGACCCCAGGACAGGTTCCGGGGGTCCCAGCAGTGCCGGGGGCGCCGTGGGGCAGCTCCCGGTGCCCGTCTCTTGCCGTTAATCCCCGTTAATTGGCTTTGCAGCCCCCGGGCACACGGGAGGAGGAGGAGGAGGAGCGGGGGGGGGGCACCGGGGGTAAGAGGATTTCCTGCTCCCTCTTAAGGCTCGGTCCTCGCCCGGCGCTGCTCCTGCCCAGCGGCCCCGATGCCGCGCAGCCGAGGGGACAAGGGGACCCCCAAGGGCACGGGCAAGGACGGGGACAAAGCCGCCCCCCCCCGGCCCCCCGAGGACGGCGGCAGCCGGAGCCCGGGGGCCGAGCCCCGGCACAGCGGGCACGGGAACCGGAGCGGGAGGAAGGGGGCCGGGGACCCCCATGCGGCCGCCGCCAAAACGTATTCGCCCTTCCTGAACACGGTGTTCGGCAAGGTGGGGGCAAGGGGGCGGGAGGGGGGCGAAGGGGGTGTGGGGATGAGGTGGGGATGCTCTGGGATCATTGGGATGGAGGGGACACGGGGATGAGGTTGGGGATGCTCTGGGATCATTGGGATGGAGGGGACGTGGGGATGAGGTTGGGATGCTCAGGGATGGAGGGGACATGGGGGTGAGGTGGGGATGCTCTGGGATCATTGGGATGGAGGGGACGTGGGGATGAGGTTGGGGATGCTCTGGGATCATGGGGATGGAGGGGACGTGGGGATGAGGTTGGGGATGCTCTGGGATCATTGGGATGGAGGGGACGTGGGGATGAGGTTGGGGATGCTCTGGGATCATTGGGATGGAGGGGACGTGGGGATGAGGTGGGGATGCTCTGGGATCATTGGGATGGAGGGGACGTGGGGATGAGGTGGGGATGCTCTGGGATCATTGGGATGAAGGGGACGTGGGGATGAGGTTGGGGATGCTCTGGGATCATTGGGATGGAGGGGACGTGGGGATGAGGTTGGGGATGCTCTGGGATCATTGGGATGGAGGGGACATGGGGATGAGGTGGGCATGCTCTGGGATCATTGGGATGGAGGGGACACGGGGATGAGGTTGGGGATGCTCTGGGATCATGGGGATGGAGGGGACATGGGGGTGAGGTTGGGGATGCTCTGGGATCATTAGGATGAAGGGGACGTGGGGATGAGGTTGGGGATGCTCTGGGATCATTGGGATGGAGGGGACGTTGAGGTTGGAGGGGACGTGGGGGTGAGGTGGGGATGCTCGGGGATCATTGGGATGGAGGGGACGTGGGGATGAGGTTGGGGATGCTCAGGGATGGATGGGACATGGGGGTGAGTTTGGGGATGCTCTGGGATCATTGGGATGGAGGGGACACGGGGATGAGGTTGGGGATGCTCTGGGATCATTGGGATGGAGGGGACGTGGGGATGAGGTTGGGGATGCTCTGGGATCATTGGGATGGAGGGGACGTGGGGATGAGGTTGGGGATGCTCTGGGATCCCAGGGATGGAGGGGACACGGGGATGAGGTTGGGGATGCTCTGGGATCATTGGGATGGAGGGGACGTGGGGATGAGGTTGGGGATGCTCTGGGATCATTGGGATGGAGGGGACGTGGGGATGAGGTTGGGGATGCTCTGGGATCATTGGGATGGAGGGGACGTGGGGATGAGGTTGGGGATGCTCTGGGATCATTGGGATGGAGGGGACGTGGGGATGAGGTTGGGGATGCTCTGGGATCATTGGGATGGAGGGGACACGGGGATGAGGTTGGGGATGCTCTGGGATCATTGGGATGGAGGGGACGTGGGGATGAGGTTGGGGATGCTCTGGGATCATTGGGATGGAGGGGACACGGGGATGAGGTTGGGGATGCTCTTTGACAATGGGGATGGAGGGGACACGGGGATGAGGTTGGGATGCTCTGGGATCATTGGGATGGAGGGGACACGGGGATGAGGTTGGGATGCTCTGGGATCATTGGAATGGAGGGGACACAGGGGTGAGGTTGGGGATGCTCTGGGATCATTGGGATGGAGGGGACGTGGGGATGAGGTTGGGGATGCTCTGGGATCATGGGGATGGAGGGGACACGGGGATGAGGTTGGGGATGCTCTGGGATCATTGGGATGGAGGGGACACGGGGATGAGGTTGGGGATGCTCTGGGATCATTGGGATGAAGGGGACGTGGGGATGAGGTTGGGGATGCTCTGGGATCCCAGGGATGGAGGGGACGTGGGGATGAGGTTGGGGATGCTCTGGGATCATTGGGATGGAGGGGACGTGGGGATGAGGTTGGGGATGCTCTGGGATCATTGGGATGAAGGGGACGTGGGGATGAGGTTGGGGATGCTCTGGGATCCCAGGGATGGAGGGGACGTGGGGATGAGGTTGGGGATGCTCTGGGATCCCAGGGATGGAGGGGACACGGGGATGAGGTTGGGGATGCTCTGGGATCATTGGGATGGAGGGGACGTGGGGATGAGGTTGGGGATGCTCTGGGATCATTGGGATTGGGGGAGGTTGGATGCTCTGGGACATTGGGATGAGGGGACGTGGGGATGAGGTTGGGGATGCTCTGGGATCATTGGGATGAAGGGGACACGGGGATGAGGTTGGGGATGCTCTGGGATCATTGGGATGAAGGGGACGTGGGGGTGAGGTTGGGGATGCTCTGGGATCCCAGGGATGAAGGGGACACGGGGATGAGGTTGGGGATGCTCTGGGATCATTGGGATGGAGGGGACGTGGGGATGAGGTTGGGGATGCTCTGGGATCATTGGGATGAAGGGGACACAGGGATGAGGTTGGGGATGCTCTGGGATCATGGGGTTGGAGGGGAGGTGGGGGTGAGGTGGGGATGCTCCTGGACCCCTGGCATGGGTGCTGGGGCCAGCGCAGGGCCCCGGGGCCACCCCTGGGGAGGGGGCAGGGGGAGCTCTGCAGGGGGACGGGCGCTGCTCCCCCCTCCCCAGGCTCCCAAAGCCCCCCCAGCAGCACCCATGGGTGCCGGCAGGTGCGGGGGGGGGGCGGGAGGAGGGGCCCCGGGCCAAGGCTTTGCTCCAATCCCGTTAATCCCTCCCGCGGGGCTAATTCTGACCCAGCACACGGAAGGTGACTGGGGGGGGGGGAATAGGGGGGGTTGGTGCTGAGCCGGGGCTGAGGCTGGTCCCATCCCCCCCCCCCGTGTGTGGCCGGTTCAGGAGAGGGAGCTGTCACCGGAGGAGCTGGATGGTGAGAGGGGACCGGGGGCACGGGGGGGCACGGGCCATGGGGGACAATGGTGCTATGGGGACAGGAAATATGGAGGGGTGTCCCATAGGGTGGCAGTGCCATGGGGATGGGTGCCATGGATGGGTCTCCTATAGGGTGCAGTGCAATGGGGATGGGCACCATGGATGGATCCCCTATAGGGTGCAGTGCAATGGGGATGGGCACCATGGATGGATCCCCTATAGGGTGCAGTGCAATGGGGATGGGCACCATGGATGGATCCCCATGGGTGCAGTGCAATGGGGATGGAGGGGCACCATGGGGATGGATCCCACAGAGGGTGCAGTGCAATAGGGATGGGCACCATGGATGGATCCCCATAGGGTGCAGTGCAATGGGGATGGGCACCATGGATGGATCTGCCATAGGGTGCAGACAATGGTGGATGGGCACCATGAATGGATCTCCCATAGGGTGTCAGTGCCATGGGATGGGTGCCATAGAGGGCTCTGATGTGGGGACAATGGTGCCATGGGGAGATGCACCATGGAGGGGTGTCCCATAGGGTGTCAGTGCCATGGGGATGGGTGCCATGGATGGGTCCCCTATAGGGTGCAGTGCAATGGGGATGGGCACCATGGATGGATCCCCTATAGGGTGCAGTGCAATGGGGATGCAGTGCAATGGGGATGGGCCCCATGGATGGTTCCCCTATAGGGTGCAGTGCAATGGGGATGGGCACCATGGATGGGCTCTGATAGGTTGCAGTGCAATGGGGATGGGCACCATGGATGGATCCCCTATAGGGTGCAGTGCAATGGGGATGGGCACCATGGATGGATCCCCTATAGGGTGCAGTGCAATGGGGATGGGCACCATGGATGGATCCCCTATAGGGTGCAGTGCAATAGGGATGCGTGCCATAGTGGGCTCTGACCTGGGGGACAATGGTGCCATGGTGACATGTGCTATGGAGGGGTGTCCCATAGGGTGTCAGTGCCATGGGGATGGGTGCCATGGATGGGTCTCCTATAGGGTGCAGTGCAATGGGGATGGGCACCATGGATGGATCCCCTATAGGGTGCAGTGCAATGGGGATGGGCACCATAGAGGGCTCTGCCATGGGGGACAATGGTGCTATGGGGACATGAAATATGGAGGGGTCTCCCATAGGGTGGCAGTGCCATGGGGATGGGCACCATAGAGGGCTCTGATGTGTTGGGGCAATGGTGCTATGGGGACAGGAAATATGGAGGGGTCTCCCATAGGGTGCAGTGCAATGGGGATGGGCACCATGGATGGATCCCCTATAGGGTGCACTGCAATAGGGATGCGTGCCATAGTGGGCTCTGACCTGGGGGACAATGGTGCCATGGTGACATGTGCTATGGAGGGGTGTCCCATAGGGTGTCAGTGCCATGGGGATGGGTGCCATGGATGGATCCCCTATAGGGTGCAGTGCAATAGGGATGGGCACCATAGAGGTGGTGCCATGGGGGACAATGGTGCTATGGGGACATGCACTATGGAGGGGCAGTGCCATGGGGATGGGTGCCATAGAAGGCTCTGACGTGGGGAACAATGGTGCTATTGGTAACATGCACCATGGAGGGGTCTCCCATAGGGTGTCAGTGCCATGGGGATGGGCACCATGGATGGATCCCCTATAGGGTGCAGTGCAATAGTGATAGGCAACATAAAGGTCTCTGCGATGGGGGACAATGGTGCTATGGGGACATGCACCATGAATGGATCTCCCATAGGGTGTCAGTGCCATGGGGATGGGCACCATAGAGGGCTCTGCCATGGGGGACAATGGTGCTATGGGGACATGACTATGGAGGGGTCTCCCATAGGGTGCAGTGCCATGGGGATGGGTGCCATGGATGGGTCTCCTATAGGGTGCAGTGCAATGGGGATGGGCACCATGGATGGATCCCGTATAGGGTGCAGTGCAATGGGGATGGGCACCATAGTGGGCTCTGACCTGGGGGACAATGGTGCCATGGTGACATGCGCTATGGAGGGGTGTCCCATAGGGTGGCAGTGCCATGGGGATGGGCACCATAGAGGGCTCTGCCATGGGGGACAATGGTGCTATGGGGACATGCACCATGAATGGATCTCCCATAGGGTGGCAGTGCCATGGGGATGGGCGCCATAGAAGGCTCTGCCATGGGGGACAATGGTGCTATGGGGATATGAAATATGGAGGGGTCTCCCATAGGGTGTCAGTGGCATGGGGATGGGTGCCATAGAGGGCTCCGATGCCATGGGGGACAATGGTGCTATGGGGACATGCACCATGGAGGGGTCTCCCATAGGGTGCAGTGCCATGGGGATGGGTGCCATAGAGGGCTCTGCCATGGGGGACAATGGTGCCATGGGGAGATGCACCCTGAATGGATCTCCCATAGGGTGCAGTGCAATGGGGATAGGCACCATGAATGGATCTCCCATGGGGGACAGTGCCATGGGGATGGGCACGGTAGAGGGACAGTAGTGCCAATAAGGACATGTGCAACGCATGGGTCTGCCATGGGGTGAAGTGCTATGGGGATACATGCTATGGAGGGATCATCCAATGGGGACAATGGTACTGACATGAAAGGATCTCCAATGGGGTTCAGTGACGTAGGGATGGGTGCCATGGAAGGGTCTCCAATGGGTTCAGTGCCATAGGGATGGGTGCCATGGAAGGGTCTCCCATTGGGTTCAGTGCCATAGAGATGGGTGCCATGGAAGTGTCTCCAATGGGTTCAGTGCCATAGGGATGGGTGCCATGGAAGGGTCTCCAATGGGGTTCAGTGCCATAGGGATGGGTGCCATGGAAGGGTCTCCAATGGGTTCAGTGCCATAGGGATGGGTGCCATGGAAGTGTCTCCAATGGGTTCAGTGCCATAGGGATGGGTGCCATGGAAGTGTCTCCAATGGGTTCAGTGCCATAGGGATGGGTGCCATGGAAGTGTCTCCAATGGGTTCAGTGCCATAGGGATGGGTGCCATGGAAGTGTCTCCAATGGGTTCAGTGCCATAGAGATGGGTGTCATGGAAGGGTCTCCAATGGGTTCAGTGCCATAGAGATGGGTGTCATGGAAGGGTCTCCAATGGGTTCAGTGCCATAGAGATGGGTGTCATGGAAGGGTCTCCAATGAGTTCAGTGCCATAGAGATGGGTGACATGCAAGGGTCTCCAATGGGGTTCAGTGCCATAGGGATGGGTGTCATGGAAGGGTCTCCAATGGGTTCAGTGCCATAGGGATGGGTGCCATGGAAGGGTCTCCAATGGGTTCAGTGCCATAGAGATGGGTGACATGGAAGGGTCTCCAAAGGGGTTCAGTGCCATAGGGATGGGTGCCATGGAAGTGTCTCCAATGGGTTCAGTGCCATAGGGATGGGTGCCATGGAAGTGTCTCCAATGGGTTCAGTGCCATAGAGATGGGTGTCATGGAAGGGTCTCCAATGGGTTCAGTGCCATAGAGATGGGTGTCATGGAAGGGTCTCCAATGAGTTCAGTGCCATAGAGATGGGTGACATGCAAGGGTCTCCAATGGGGTTCAGTGCCATAGAGATGGGTGACATGCAAGGGTCTCCAATGGGGTTCAGTGCCATAGGGATGGGTGCCATGGAAGGGTCTCCAATGGGTTCAGTGCCATAGGGATGGGTGCCATGGAAGGGTCTCCAATGGGTTCAGTGCCATAGGGATGGGTGACATGCAAGGGTCTCCAATGGGGTTCAGTGCCATAGGGATGGGTGCCATGGAAGGGTCTCCAATGGGTGCAGTGCCATAGGGATGGGTGCCATGGAAGGGTCTCCAATGGGTGCAGTGCCATAGGGATGGGTGCCATGGAAGGCTCTCCAAAGGGGTTCAGTGCCATAGAGATGGGTGTCATGGAAGGGTCTCCAATGGGTTCAGTGCCATAGGTATGGGTGCCATGGAAGGCTCTCCAATGGGTGCAGTGCCATAGGGATGGGTGCCATGGAAGGCTCTCCAATGGGTGCAGTGCCATAGAGATGGGTGACATGCAAGGGTCTCCAATGGGGTTCAGTGCCATAGGGATGGGTGCCATGGAAGGGTCTCCCATTGGGTTCAGTGCCATAGAGATGGGTGCCATGGAAGGGTCTCCAATGGGTTCAGTGCCATAGAGATGGGTGCCATGGAAGGGTCTCCAAAGGGGTTCAGTGCCATAGGGATGGGTGCCATGGAAGGGTCTCCAATGGGTTCAGTGCCATAGGGATGGGTGCCATGGAAGTGTCTCCAATGGGTTCAGTGCCATAGAGATGGGTGCCATGGAAGTGTCTCCAATGGGTTCAGTGCCATAGAGATGGGTGTCATGGAAGGGTCTCCAATGGGTTCAGTGCCATAGAGATGGGTGTCATGGAAGGGTCTCCAATGGGTTCAGTGCCATAGAGATGGGTGTCATGGAAGGGTCTCCAATGGGTTCAGTGCCATAGAGATGGGTGCCATGGAAGGGTCTCCAATGGGTTCAGTGCCATAGAGATGGGTGGAAGGGTCTCCAATGGGTTCAGTGCCATAGGGATGGGTGCCATGGAAGGGTCTCCAATGGGTGCAGTGCCATAGAGATGGGTGCCATGGAAGGGTCTCCAATGGGTTCAGTGCCATAGAGATGGGTGCCATGGAAGGGTCTCCAAAGGGGTTCAGTGCCATAGGGATGGGTGCCATGGAAGTGTCTCCAATGGGTTCAGTGCCATAGGGATGGGTGCCATGGAAGTGTCTCCAATGGGTTCAGTGCCATAGAGATGGGTGCCATGGAAGTGTCTCCAATGGGTTCAGTGCCATAGAGATGGGTGTCATGGAAGGGTCTCCAATGGGTTCAGTGCCATAGAGATGGGTGTCATGGAAGGGTCTCCAATGGGTTCAGTGCCATAGAGATGGGTGTCATGGAAGGGTCTCCAATGGGTTCAGTGCCATAGAGATGGGTGCCATGGAAGTGTCTCCAATGGGTTCAGTGCCATAGAGATGGGTGTCATGGAAGGGTCTCCAATGAGTTCAGTGCCATAGAGATGGGTGACATGCAAGGGTCTCCAATGGGGTTCAGTGCCATAGAGATGGGTGACATGCAAGGGTCTCCAATGGGGTTCAGTGCCATAGGGATGGGTGCCATGGAAGGGTCTCCAATGGGTTCAGTGCCATAGGGATGGGTGCCATGGAAGGGTCTCCAATGGGTTCAGTGCCATAGGGATGGGTGACATGCAAGGGTCTCCAATGGGGTTCAGTGCCATAGGGATGGGTGCCATGGAAGGGTCTCCAATGGGTGCAGTGCCATAGGGATGGGTGCCATGGAAGGGTCTCCAATGGGTGCAGTGCCATAGGGATGGGTGCCATGGAAGGCTCTCCAAAGGGGTTCAGTGCCATAGAGATGGGTGTCATGGAAGGGTCTCCAATGGGTTCAGTGCCATAGGTATGGGTGCCATGGAAGGCTCTCCAATGGGTGCAGTGCCATAGGGATGGGTGCCATGGAAGGCTCTCCAATGGGTGCAGTGCCATAGGGATGGGTGCCATGGAAGGGTCTCCCATTGGGTTCAGTGCCATAGAGATGGGTGCCATGGAAGGGTCTCCAATGGGGTTCAGTGCCATAGGGATGGATGCCATGGAAGGGTCTCCAATGGGGTTCAGTTCCATAGGGATGGGTGCCATGGAAGGGTCTCCAATGGGTGCAGTGCCATAGGGATGGGTGCCATGGAAGGGTCTCCAATGGGTTCAGTGCCATAGGGATGGGTGCCATGGAAGTGTCTCCAATGGGTTCAGTGCCATAGGGATGGGAGCCATGGAAGGGTCTCCAATGGGTTCAGTGTCATAGGGATGCGTGCCATGGAAGGGTCTCCAATGGGTTCAGTGCCATAGAGATGGGTGTCATGGAAGGGTCTCCAATGAGTTCAGTGCCATAGAGATGGGTGCCATGGAAGGCTCTCCAATGGGTGCAGTGCCATAGGGATGGGTGCCATGGAAGGGTCTCCCATTGGGTTCAGTGCCATAGAGATGGGTGCCATGGAAGGGTCTCCAATGGGTTCAGTGCCATAGAGATGGGTGCCATGGAAGGGTCTCCAAAGGGGTTCAGTGCCATAGGGATGGATGCCATGGAAGGGTCTCCAATGGGTTCAGTGCCATAGGGATGGGTGCCATGGAAGGGTCTCCCATTGGATTCAGTGTCATAGGGATGGGTGCCATGGAAGGGTCTCCAATGGGGTTCAGTGCCATAGGGATGGGTGCCATGGAAGGGTCTCCAATGGGGTTCAGTGCCATAGGGATGGATGCCATGGAAGGGTCTCCAATGTGTTCAGTGCCATAGGGATGGGTGCCATGGAAGGGTCTCCAATGGGTTCAGTGCCATAGGGATGGGTGCCATGGAAGGTTCTCCAATGGGGTTGCGTGCCATAGGGATGGGTGCCATGGAAGGGTCTCCATTGGGTTCAGTGCCTTGGGGCCACCACCCCATCACCCCATCAAGCGAGGCCCCTACCCCGGGGTGACGTGGGCCCACGGGCACCCCATTGGGGGCGATCCATCGCCCTCCACCCCTGATGGGTGTCCCCGTGCCCCAGAGCTGCTGGACGCCTTCAAGGAGTTCGACACGGACCAGGATGGGTTCATCAGCTACAAGGACCTGGGCCCCTGCATGCGCACGCTGGGGTACATGCCCACCGAGATGGAGCTCATCGAGATCTCCCAGCACATCAAGATGAGGAGTGAGCGTGGGGCGGGCTATGGGGGGGCTATGGGGGGGGCTATGGGGTGCTGAGGTTATCCCTGCCCCACTGCAGTGGGCGGGCGAGTGGACTTTGAGGACTTCGTGCAGATGATGGGCCCGAAGCTGCGGGAGGAGACGGCTCACATGGTGGGCGTGCGGGAGCTCCGGATCGCCTTCCGAGAGGTGTGGATGTGGGGCACTGGGATATGGGGAGGGGATAATGGGATGTGGGGGGACAGCGGCCATGCGGGGATCATGGCGAGGTCATGACCACGGGGGTGACCATGAGCATGGTGACCATGGGAAGACCATGGGGTGATGGTGACCATAGGCATGGAGGGGATGAAGAACATGGGGAGACCATGGAGAAGACAGTGACCATGGGATAGTCCATGGGGAGACCATGACCATGGGGGAATGGTGACCATGGGGGTAACCATAGGCATGGAGGTGATGATGACCATGGGAAGACCATGGGGTGACAGTGACTGTGGTGGGTACAATGACCATAGGCATGGAGGGGATGATGACCATGGCAAGACCATGGGGTGACAGTGACTGTGGTGGGTACAATGACCATAGGCATGGAGGGGGACCATGGCCATGGGGAAATGGTGACCACAGGCATGGAGGGGACGATGACCATGGCAAGACCATGGTGGGGTCAATGACCATGGGGTGATGACAGTCATGGACAGGACAATGACCATAGGAAGACCATGGGGACACCACGACCACAGGGGACCGGTGACCATGGGGCTGACCACATGGGGCGCCCCTGGAGGGTGCCGTTGGTGCCCCCCCCAACCCCGTGGGCCCCACAGTTCGACGCGAACGGGGACGGGGAGATCAGCAGTGGGGAGATGCGGGCGGCCATCGCGGCGCTGCTGGGCGAGCAGCTCAAGGCGCACGAGGTGGATGAGATCCTGCAGGACGTGGACCTCAATGGGGACGGGCGCGTGGACTTCGATGGTGAGGGGGGGTGTCCCCCCCATAGCCCCCCCATAGCCCCCCCCCCCATGGCCACGGCTCAGCCCTGGGGTCCCCTCACACCCCCTTTGTCACCCGCAGAGTTCGTTATGATGCTGTCGTCCCGGTGATGAAGCCTGGGGACAAGGCGGGACCCCCCCTCCCTCCCCACAACCCGCCCCTGGTCCTGCCCAGCCCCAGCTCGCTGCCATCAGTAGGGGTCAGAGTGAACAACCGGAGCCGAGCCTGCAATGGGCAATGGGGCAGGGGTGGGACCCCGATGGGGGCGATGGCAGGGCTCGGGACCAATAAACCCCCTGGATCGGAGCTGGGGGAGTGTCTGTTGGTCCATGGGGTGGGATTGGCACCAGCCCCAGCCCATCATGAGCCATGGGGCAGTGCCTGGGGTCCCATAGGGGATAGGGAGAGGCTGCTGGAACCCATGGGGGTGAGGGGGAGACAGGAGGAGAAGGCAGGAGCCAGGGTAGAGGCAGGGTTCAAGGGGTACAGGCAGAGCTCAATGGGTACAGGCAGGGTTCAAGGGGTACAGGCAGGGTTCAAGGGGTACAGGCAGAGCTCAAGGGGTACAGGCAGGGCTCAAGGGGTACAGGCAGGGCTCAATGGGTACAGGCAGAGCTCAATGGGTCCAGACAGAGCTCAATGGGTCCAGGCAGAACTCAATGGCTACAGGCAGAGCTCAATGGGTCCAGGCAGAGGTCAATGGGTGCAGGTAGAGCTCGAGGGGTACAGGCAGAGCTCAATGGCTACAGGCAGAGCTCAATGGGTACAGGCAGAGCTCAATGGGTACAGGCAGAGCTCACTGGGTGCAGGCAGAGCTCAATGGGTGCAGGCAGAGCTCAATGGGTACGGGCAGAGCTCAATGGGTGCAAGCAGAGCTCACTGGGTACAGGCAGAGGTCAATGGGTACGGGCAGGGCTCAATGGGTACGGGCAGGGCTCAATGGGTGCAGGCAGAGCTCAATGGGTGCAGGCAGAGCTCACTGGGTGCAAGCAGAGCTCACTGGGTACAGGCAGAGCTCACTGGGTGCAGGCAGAGCTCAATGGGTACGGGCAGAGGTCAATGGGTACAGGTAGGTCAGTGCCAACCTGTGTTCCACCATTGGTTGGATGATCCATTGCTGTAACCAACCAGCCAATCAGCACCCCCTAACGAACGGGCACCGCAGTGGAATATCCGCTCAATGTGACGTATGCTCAAACCACCTGGCCAATCAGCGTGAAGGAGGGCATAGGCTAAACCAATCAGCAAAGAGCACCGTGCTGGCCAATAAACACACGCCTCCCGCTCCCAATAGCCAATCAGCGCGCGGGGAGGAGGGCTCTATTGGGTTATGTCCCCCGTCCCCCCCCCAAAAAAGCCACCCTGGGGCAGGGGTGGCTCCACTGGGGCTCGAACCCAGGACCTTCTGCGTGTAAAGCAGACGTGATCACCCCTACACCATGGAGCCGCCGCGGGGGCTGCCCCGAGGGTCCCGGGTTCGAGTCCCGCCTCAGCCGCTGCGGTCACTGGGGAAGGGGGGACACAGCACGGAGGGACCCCAGAACGGAGCCGTATGGGGCCAGCGTGGTGGGGACGAGGGGGGGGGAATGAGCCCCAAGGGGTTCTGGCAGCCCCCGGCTCCCTTTGCTTGCGGGGGACACAACAACAGCCCCCGGGACCCTCAAACTGAGGCGTTTTCGGGGGGGGGCAAAGAGGGTCCTGAACACTGGCATCAGGACCCAGGTAAAGGGGAGGAGGAGGAAGATGATGATGATGATGGCTGGGGACTGCGGGGCCCCCCCAAGCGCCCATAGGGCTGCCCGGATAGCTCAGCCGGTAGAGCATCAGACTTTTAATCTGAGGGTCCAGGGTTCAAGTCCCTGTTCGGGCGTGCTTCCCTTTACCTTTTTTGGGGGGGGGTGTGCAGGAGGACCGAAGGGATGGGGGAATCCGTGAGCTGCCAAAGAACAGCGGGTACCCCAAAATCAGCCCGCCCCCAATCCCCATGGAGCAGGCGGAGCCGGGCTGGGGCAGTCACAGGTTTTAATTTAGTTTTTCCTGGAAAAAAAAAAAAAAGGGGGAAAAAAAAAAGGAAAAAAAAAAAAAGGCATCATCCACCCCCATTGCAGGTGTGGGGTGCAGGGACCCCCCCCTGTGGGTCAGGTTTGGGGTGCAGGGACCCCCCCCCAGCCCCTGTAGTGTTTGGGGGTGCAGGGTCCTGCTGCGCCCTGGGGAGAACCTGGGACCTCAACACCCCCCCCCCTTGCCCTAAACCTACAGCGAAGGCACCTGGAGGGGGAGCCCCGTGTTTTTTTGGGGGGGGGGGTACACAACACCCCAAACCCAAGGGTGATGTGGGCAGGGGGAGAAGGGGACCCCGGTTGCGCTCTACATATATATAATATACACCTATAGAACAGGCTGTGGGGCAGGGTCTGCCCCCCCCCCCCCCCTCCCCGCACCCCAAATGTGTGGGGCTGAATGGGAACCAAATGATTAAGAGGGGGGGATGAGACCAAGGCCAGCCTCGGGCTCGCCCCGCTGCGCCCCCCCCTGGGGCTCACAGGACCCATGGCCCCAGCCCCATAGCGCTATGGGATGAAGGAGACCCCCATGGTTTGGTGAGGGGGGTGTGTGTGTGTGTTGGGGGGGGGGGGTCCTGCCGGCTCCCGCTCGCCCCATGGCATCGAGGGCATTGGATGGGGCTAAGGCACCCCCCGGCGAGGCGCGGGGAGGACGGGGTGGTTAAAACAGGCGATGGATGGAGGGAGGGATGGGATGGAGGGAGCCGGTCGGTGCCAGGGCTCTCGGCCGGGCATCCCTGCCCTCTGCTCCTCCTCCTCCTCCTCCTCCTCCTCTTCCTCCTGGCTCAGAAAATGTCCGGGCAGAGGCTCCAGTCCTGCTTCTCTTTGCTCTCCCAGTACCCGCCCTTGTAGACGTGCGCCAGCTCCTGCGTGACCGGGTCCTTCCTGCGCTCGAACCACAGCGGCTTGTAGGGGTCGTAGGGGGTTCCTGGGGGCGCGCAGGGAAGCCATGGGTCAGGATGCAGCCAAGGGCACCCATGGCACCGAGAGCAACGGGACGGTGCCTGAGCACCCTCTGGGGCAGGAATTGTTCCTCAGCTCCATCTAAACCTGCCCTGGGGCAGCTTGAGGCCGGTTCCTCTTGTCCCATCCCTTGTTCCTTGGGAGCAGAGCCCAGCCCCTCCTGGCTCCATCCTCCTCTCAGGCAGTTGCAGGCAGCCATCAGGTCCCCCCTGAGCCTTCTCTTCTCCACACTGAACCCCCCAGCTCCCTCAGCCCTTCCCCATCACACTTGGGCTCCAGGCCCTGCTCCAGCTCCGTTCCCTTCTCTGGCCCCGCTCCAGCACCTCAAGGTCTCTCTTGCAGTGAGGGGCCGGGAGCTGAGCACAGGATTCGAGGTGCAGCCTCCCCAGTGCCCAGCACAGGGTCCCAATCCCTGCCCCGGCACCGGTGCCTCTTTCCTCACCGTCCTCGGTGGCTCTGGCAGCTTCGGCCTCGCGTCTCTTGCGGCTCAGCCGCTGCTTCTCCTCCAGCCTCTGCTTCTCGGCGTTGGCCTCATCCCAGCGCCCGTTCTCCATGAGGCGCTGGTCCGGGCGCCGGCGGCTGTCGGTGGGCGCCGTGCCGCTCTCCGGCGCGTTCAGGGTCAGCGCCAGCTCCGAGAAGTAGTACATGTTCTCGGCGTACTTCCTACGGGAGCACAGCGCCGTGCTCAGGCCCTAACCCCTGATCCCCCCCCATCCCATCCCTGCATCCCACCCCGGTCCCAACTCACGGCAGCGGGTTCCTCTTCCACAGCAGCACCCGGCTCTCCTCGGCCTCGTGGGCTCTCTGCCTTCCCTCGGCGCCGTTGTCGCCGGGGCCCAGGCTCACCCGGTAGCAATCCATCTTCTCATCCCAAGTGCCCAGCAGGACGAAATGCACCTTCCCGGCGGGGTCCGTCACCTCCCCGGTGACCTGATGGGACAAGGGACAGGGTGAAACACATCCCCTCTCCTTCCCGGATCCATGGGGGGGGAATCGCGTGCATCCCGCCTCGGTGCCTATCCCACCTTCCTCGCCACGTCCCGGGAGAAGTAGCTGTAGGGAACGAACTTGAGGTTGCATTTGTCCCCCGTCTTGTGGTTGACGATCTCGATTTCACCTGACTGCAGGGAGGAGAGGCTCGGATCCAGCCCCATCGCCCGGGACGCGGAGGGATGGATGGATGGGTCCATGCTTCCCTGCACGCCTCAACACGTACAGGGCGGGGGTTCCATCCCACCTGGTCGATCCAGAGCTTGCCCACGATGATGTTGTGCACGGTGGTGGTGACCTTCTTCCACGTGTAGTGGTTGCCAGTGGAGTGGAAGACGCAGTGGATGGTGCCTGAGGCGGCGGGGAGGCGCGTTGGGAGCCGTCCTTCAACCAACCCCATCACCCAACCACCCCCAGGGCTCCGGCGCTCACCCAAAGGCATCACCGAGAGGTATTTGCCTCGGAACTTGCTGGTGATCTTGATCTCCTGGCGCAGCGTCCACCCGTGCTTGGAGTCAGCGTGATGGGCAGCGGCGGGGGGGTGATGGCTCACCTGGACCGGCAGCGGTGAGGGGGGATAAATGGGTTCCAACCATGGCCATCAGAGCCAAGGAGGGGCTGGAGGAGCGGGGTGCAGGGGGTTACCTGCTCACAGAGGGAGCGGTAGCCGCTCTCCTCCAAGCGGTCCAGCTCGAAGGTCTCACCCAGGAGCGGGTTGAAGGGTTTGCTGGTGCGGAAGACGGTGGTGGAATAGGAGGAGACGGTGAAGGCGGCCACGTAGCAGAGCTGCTCCAAGGAGCTCTCGCACCGGGCCGCCCGGTCCAGCAGCTCGTGGTACTCCAGGTCCTCGGTCAAGCGCTGCAGCATGGACAGGGGCTCGTTGAAGTTCACCTGGAGGGGAGGAAAACAAAGAGGGTTTTTTTTTTGGGGGGGGTGTTTCTGAGCTTCCCCCCCATCCCCATCCCATCACCTGCGCTCGCACTCACAGGCATGGGGATCTTGGATAACTCCTTCCCGATGCAGTTCTTCATGATGCTCCAGAGGTTGAGGCTGTAGTTGGGTTTGTAAGGGATGCGGGTTCTCTTCTCCTTCTTGGTGTCTTCCACTTGGGGCTTGTACTGGGGGGGGGGAAAGGTGAGCAGAGCTGCTGTAACCCCCCCCCAACCCTCTGCAGCCACTGGGGTACCCCCTCATCCCATCCCAACCCATGCACACGGCATGGGAACCCCCATTACCTGCTCATCCAGGCTGATGTCGCTGCTGGTGCCACTGATGTTGCTGCCGGTCCTCCTGGAGAGGAGGAGGAAGAGGAGGAGAGGGATGGAATCAGCGCCCAGCGGGATGCAGGCACAGTGTGTGTGTGTATGGGGTGGTGTCACCCCAAAGAGCAGCACTCACTTGTGGCCCATGCTCTCTGGCATGGGGATGATCTCCGGGGCATCGAAGAACTCGTTGTCATCGTCTTCATCGCTCAGGTCTCCTTTGGCAGGGCAGCAGGGGTCTGGGATGAGGGGGAAGAGCAGATGAGATCCAAGTTCCAGCTGCATCCCGGTTAGCCCATAGATCCCCATCACTCCCTACCCTGCACCACGAACCCCATCTCACCCCACCACGGCTCAGTCCCCCTTTATCCAACCCCCCCATGGCACCAACGGGACCTTTGGCAGCGCCGCTGGTGCCGGAGGTGCCGGCAGGGAGCACGGTGGCCCCCCGGAAAGCCCTCTCCAGGTGGTTGTGCTGCTTGGCCAACTGCTCCAGGGTCTCCTCCAGGCGGATGCGCTGGTCCCGCTCGTGCTGCAGGGATTTCTGCCACTTCTTGCTGTGGGTCTGGGCCAGCAGCAGGAAATCCCGGCAGGCCTGAAGGGAAAACAGCGCCCCAAGGGCAGGCTCAGAGCTCCCGTTGGGATTTGGGAATGTCGGTGCCTGGAGGCAGCGGGGTTTGGTCTCGGTTTCTGTTGGGGTTTCAGTAAGAGTCAGGTTTAAGTGGGAGCAGAGGGTGTTGGGTGGCCCCATCCTGCTTGAGGATGGGCTGGGGCTGAGCAGCTCGTGGTGACGTGGGCTTTGGGGGTGCCCTGGAACCCCACCATGGTGTGAGCCATGGGATGTGTTCCCTGAAGGACAGGACGGGTGCAGAGGGATGTGGCCAGGCTGGATCCATGGGCTGAGCTCCAGCAGGGCTCGGTGCTGGGTCCTGCGCTTGGGCCACAGCAACCCCATGGAACGCTGCAGGCTTGGGAAGCTGCGCGTGGAAAAGGAGCAGAGCAGGAGCAGCTTGTGCCCAGGCAGCCAAGAAGCCCCCAGCATCCTGGTACTGCACCAGCACCAGTGCGGCAGCAGGAGCAGGGCAGGGATCGGGCCCCTGTGCTGGGCACTGGGGAGGCTGCACCTCGAATCCTGTGCTCAGCTCTGGGCCCCTCACTGCAAGAGAGACCTTGAGGTGCTGGAGCGGGGCCAGAGAAGGGAACGGAGCTGGAGCAGGGCCTGGAGCCCAGGTGTGATGGGGAAGGGCTGAGGGACCTGGGGGGTTCAGTGTGGAGAAGGCTCAGGGGGGACCTGATGGCTGCCTGCAAGTGCCTGAGAGGAGGATGGAGCCAGGAGGGGCTGGGCTCTGCTCCCAAGGAACAAGGGATGGGACAAGAGGAAACGGCCTCAAGCTGCCCCAGGGCAGGTTTAGATGGAGCTGAGGAACAATTCCTGCCCCAGAGGGTGCTCAGGCATTGGAACAGGCTGCCCAGAGTCCCCATCCCCGCGGGCGTTCAGGCGATGCGCCCCTTGGCGCCGTGGGTCCGCGGTGGCCGTGGGGCTGGAGCGGACGCTCTGAAAGGCCCCGGCGCGGGTCGGGCTGCAGGACTCACGTTGATCATGGCGTTGGAGGTGATGCGGAAGAGCGTGGCGCGTTCGTTCACTTGCTTGATCTTCTCGGTGCTGTCGGCGGGCAGGCGCAGGCTCTCGAGCTCGCTGAGCGAGCGCTGCAGGGCCGTGCCGTGCTTGGCGATGAGGTCGTTGCAGGTGCTCAGGTCCTCCACCTTGCTGGCCAGCGTGCGCAGCGTGCTCTGCAGCTCCGTCTTGTCCGTCTGCGGCACCGCCTCGTCCCCGGAGTCATCTGTGGGGTGGAAGCGGGGGGGGATAAAGGGAGTCAAGGGTGTGGGGCGGAGGGAATGGGCATGGGGGAGTTTGGGATGGAGCAGCTCTGTGCTGGAGCCAGGCTGGGAGAGCTGGGCTGGGGCAGCCTGGGGAAGAGAAGGCTCCTGAAGGGGAGACCTGAGAGCAGCTCCAGTGCCTGAAGGGGCTGCAGGGAACATGGAGAGGGGCTTGGGACAAGGGCCTGTAGGGGCAGGCCAAGGGGAATGGCTTGAACCTGCCCGAGGGGAGACTGAGATGAGCTCTGAGGCAGAAGCTCTTCCCTGGGAGGGTGCTGAGGCGCTGGCACAGGGTGCCCAGAGAAGCTGTGGCTGCCCCATCCCTGGCAGCGCTCAAGGATACAGGGGCTTGGAACACCCTGCTCCAGTGGAAGGGGTTGGGGTTGGAACTGGATGAGCTTTAAGCCCCCTTCCAACCCAACCCACTCTGGGATTCTATGGATGCAGCAGCAAACCCCCATTCCCAAGGGCTGGAGCTGCACACGGGGCGCTCCCATCCCCAGCATTCCAGATCGGGAACGCGGCAGCAGCTCGCAGCAGATGGCCCCTCTCCCGGCACAGCAGCAATCCCAGCAGTGAGGACCTCAGTGCCCGGTGCTGGCAGCTCCTCAAGCCAGAGCAGGCTGCCAAGATCCATGCGGATGGACCCAACAGCCCCTTCCCCACCCCACTGCGGGTACCCGGTGCCGTTATCCCTGCGCAGCATCCCAAACCCGAGCTGCGGGGGAGCCAGAGCAGGGAAGCGCAGGTTGGGTTTGCAGGCAGCAGCGAGCAACGGGAGCTTGGGAATGGGGAGAAGAGGTGGGATCGTGCCCTAGGGATGGGCACAAGGAGCACGGGTGCAGAAAGGGGCGCTCGGGGCCCTCTTATGGGGTTTCCTTGGGCCGTACCTGACTCCTCCAGCATCTTGACGGCTTTGGCCTTGGCCAGCTCGAGGGCAGTGACCCAGCGCTGCCGCTCCACCTCGGAGCTGGCTTTGAGGTGATAGGTCTGAGCGCCGCCGTTGGAGATGATGAAGTTGCACGAGTCCTCCACGGTGATGTTGGCCGTGGCCAGGTTGATGGTGCCGCGGCACGTGTGCCGCATCTCCGCCTTGGAGCTGCGGAGGGGAGCGGGCACGGGGCACCGTGAGGCAGGATGGGACCCACGCAGCCCAGGCGGGATGGGGGATTCCAACCCCAAAGGCAGAGCCAAACGGGAAGCGCCGATGGGAATGGGGTAAAGGCAGCCCCCAGGAGCAGCCTTAGGGATCTGATCCTTGGTGAGCATCCTTAGGGAGCATCCTTGGAGAGCATCCTTGGAGACCCCCTTGGTGAGCACCCTTAGGGAGCATCCTTAGGGATCACCTTTAAGAACCCCCTTGGTGAGCATCCTTAGGGGGCATCCTTAGGGATCCCCTTGGTGAGCACCCTTAGGGAGCATCCTCAGGGGTCCCCCTGGTGAGCATCCTTAGGGATCATCCTTAGGGACCCCCCTGGTGAGCACCCTTAGGGATCATCCTTAGGGACCCCCGTGGTGAGCACCCTTAGGGATCATCCTTAGGGATCCCCCTTGGTGAGCATCCTTAGGGACCCCCGTGGTGAGCACCCTTAGGGAGCATCCTTAGGGATCCCCCTTGGTGAGCATCCTTAGGGATCATCCTTAGGGACCCCCTTGGTGAGCACCCTTAGGGAGCATCCTTAGGGATCACCTTTAAGAACCCCCTTGGTGAGCACCCTTAGGGAGCATCCTTAGTGGTCCCCTTGGTGAGCATCCTTAGGGATCATCCTTAGGGACCCCCGTGGTGAGCACCCTTAGGGATCATCCTTAGGGATCCCCCTTGGTGAGCACCCTTAGGGGTCCCCCTTGGTGAGCACCCTTAGGGGTCCCCCTTGGTGAGCACCCTTAGGGATCCCCCTTGGTGAGCACCCTTAGGGGTCCCCTTGGTGAGCACCCTTAGGGATCCTCCTTAGGGACCCCCTTGGTGCCTCCATATCCCGGTACGGAGCAGGGCGAGGGCCCGGGCCAAGGCCGTGCCAGGCAGACGCACCCCTTCCACGTCAGCGGGGCCGGAGGGAGGGACACGGAGCCGCCGGCTCACCCCCCCCCGGGTCCCCGCCTGTAACAGGAGCCCGCGGCTCCGGTTCCCCGCTGCATAACGAGGGTGCAGCCCGCCCTCAATGGGGCTCGGGTGGCACCGCGGGGCCCGGAGGGACAACGCGGCCACGGAGGGGCCTCGGGGGCTCCAACGCCCCCACATAGACCCGGGCCCAAGGTCACACCGGAGCCCCATGGAGAAGGGGTGGGGGACAAGCGGCGGGGCCCCCCGGTACGTACCGGTAGTAGCTGAGGAGCCCGTTGCTGAGCACGAACCACCGGCGCTGGTAGCCCTTGATGTAGTTGGTCCACTTGAAGAGCCACCCCTCGCGGGCCGAACCGGAACCGGAGCCGGAGCCGCCCGTCCCGGAGCCAGCACCGGAACCAGCACCGGAGCCGCCCCCCGGTGCCGCCGCCGGTGCCGGCCCCGCTCCGCCGCTCGCTGCCGGGGAGGGCAGCGCCGGGGCCGCGCCGGGAGCCGCGGGCAGCGCCATGGGCCCGGGCAGAGCCGCCGGGCCGGGCCCCGCGGCCGCCGCCGCCGCCGCTCGCAGCTCCGCCATCGCCGCCGCCCCGCCGCGCTGCCGTCAACACGCTCCGCCCCCGGCGAGCGTCTGATTGGTGGAGGCCGCGGCGGAGCGCGGTCTGATTGGTGGCAGCGGCAAGGAGGGGCGGTGCTTGAGTTCTTATTGGCTGATAGCGCGCTGGTTCCCCGGTGCTTTCTTCCATCAATCAGCGCGGGGGGGCGGGGCCGAGAGGCGTAACGGTGACTCATCCTTGCGCGCCATTGGCTGAGGGGGCGGGGCTTCGCTCAGGCCGCGCTGCCATTGGTGGAGAAGCGGGAAGGGGCGGGGTTTATGACCTGAGGGGTGCTGAGGGCTGAGGGGGAGCCGCCATTACCGAGGGGGGGACCGGGGCCGGTGGCTCGTTAAGGGCAGGCCCGGAGGGGGCCGCACCTCGGCGGGGAGGGGGGTTCAGAGCTCCGGGACAGCCCCGAGGCTTGGTGGGGGGGGGATGCGGGTGAACCCCGGCCCCGGGGCGATGGGAGACGGGGGGGGGGGGGTGTCCGGGTCGTTACCGGCGGAGGGAAGCAGAGGCCAGGCCGGCAGCAGTATACAATTCATCTTTATTTACAAGAACCCTATAAAAATGTAAATTTAGAAACTTTATTCTCATTTACCAGAACCGAAAACTTGCGGGGGGGGGGGGGAAGGGGAAGGGTGGAAACCCCCCCAAAAACCACCAAAAAAAAGACAAATTCATCATCATAAATGAACTTTCCACTTGCTCGATGATGGGGAGAGGGGAAGGGGTGGTTAATGCCAAAGGGGGGGGTGGTAAAATACCTCCATGTGCAAATCTCACGGTGATTTCTCTTTTAAAAGCCAAAAAAAAAGGGATAAAATAACACACACACCATTCCCCCCCCCAACCCCATTCCCTGCTGCCGTCTGCCCGAGGAGGAATCCAGCGGGATCCATGCGGATCGGGAGGAGCGATCCCAAGGGGAAGGGATGGAGCCGACACAGGGCAAGAGACAAGGCAAGTGTGCAAAGAGGGGGGGATGATGATGCACACACGCGTGTTCACGCATGTTCATGTGTGTTCACACGTGTGTGCAGGGAGCGGAGCTCAGTGCTCAATGGGGGTCCCCCCTGAATGGGAATGGGGGGGGGCTTTTCCCATCCGTGTGCATGGGAGGGGGGAGCTAAACACCCCCCAGCACCTCTTTATCCCATGAGTTTGGGGGGAATGAGGGATTGTTCTGTGATTTTGGGGTGGGAAAGGGCTTTTCCCATGATTTTGGGGGCGGGAGAGGTGTGTTCTCCCATGATTTTGGGGGAATGAGGGATTCCTCTATGATTTTGGGATAGGAAAGGGCTTTTCCCATGATTTTTGGATGGGAGAGTTGTGTTCTCCCATGATTTTGGGGTGGGAGAAGTGGGTTTTCCCCCATAATTTTGGGGTGAAAGAGGGATTTCTCCACGATTTTGGGGTGGGGAAGGGCTTTTCCCATGATTTTGGGGTGGGAGAGGTGTTTTTTCCCATCATTTTGGGGTGAAAGAAGGATTTCTCCATGATTTTGGGGTGGGAAAGGTGTTTTTCCCCATAATTTTGGGGTGAAAGAGGGATTTCTCCATGATTTTGGGGTGGGAAAGGTGTTTTTCCCCATAATTTTGGGGTGAAAGAGGGATTTCTCCACGGTTTTGGGGTGGGAAAGGGCTTTTCCCATGATTTTTGAGTGGGAGAGGTGTTTTTTCCAATCATTTTGGGGTGAAAGAGGGATTCCTCCACGGTTTTGGGGTGGGAAAGGGCTTTTCCCATGATTTTTGGGTGGGAGAGGTGTGTTCTCCCCTCATTTTGGGATAGGAAAGCTTTCTCCCAAGGTTTTGGGCTGGAAGAGATGGTGTCTCCCGTAATTTCAGAGCAGAAGAGGGATTCTTCCTCGCTTTTTGGGCTGTTCCCCATGATTTTGGGGTGGAAAAGGGGTTCTCCCAAGGTTTTGGGCTGGAGGAGGTGTTCTCGCTCCTGAGTTTGGGGTGGGAGAGGCGTTTTCCCAAGGTTTTGGGCTGGGAAAGGTGTTCTCCCACCCCAACGCAGTGGGATGATGACGGTTGGGGTGTGTTGGGGGGACACCCCCTGCCCTCCATCCATCTTCTGGAACACTCCAGTGCCGAGGAGCCGCGGCGGTGGTGATGTCCTACCGGATCCCGTGCACTAAGCTGGGATATTGGGAAAACAAGGATGGAAAAGGGTCAAAGGAGCTGGAAAAGGGATGGGAAACACTTCCCCCTGGCTCCCTTGTCCCAGTTTGGGGGGTGTGGGGGGGGCACTTACTGCAGTTTTGTCTCCAGCAGGTTGAGCTTCTGCTGGTCCACGTAGCGAGAGAAGAGGGAGAGGAGGTTGGAAGGGGTGGACACCGGCTTGGCCAAAGCTGCCTGAGGGATCCGCAGGAGCTCCCGGGTCGCCATGAGCATCAGCTCCGTCCTGCCGGGAATGCAACGGGAAGAGAGGGAGCCCATCAGGAGGCCAGGGTGCTGCAGGGTTCCTTCCTTCTTCATCACCCTTTCCTCCTGGGTGCTCGGGCTTACGGGGCAGCGCCTGTTCGCAGGAGGAGGTGGAGACACTCACCACTGGTTGTCCTGCATGAGCTCCGTGCTGCTGTCCGAGCTCTGCAGTTCCTCCCCACGGCTCAGGACCAAGTACAGCAGGGACAGCCCGAACTGCAAGCAGAGAGGGAGGTTGTGAGGGAATTCCTATGGCAGGGAATACAAGGGAGCTTTCCTCCCGCTGTTCCTCCTGAGAATCACCTCCCAGTCCTGCTGGGGATGGTGGCACAAGTGGGAAGATCCCTGACAACAGCCTAAGGAGGAGGAGGAGAGACGTGGAGCTGGCTTGTGCTGGTGTCCCTGGCCAGTTAATCATGGAATGGTTTGTACTGGAAGGGACCTTAAAGTTCATCCAGCTCCAACCCCAACCCCTTCCACTGGAGCAGCTTGCTCCAAGCCCCTGTGTCCAACCTGCCCTTGAACACTGCCAGGGATGGGGCAGCCACAGCTTCTCTGGGCACCCTGTGCCAGCGCCTCAGCACCCTCACAGGGAAGAGCTTCTGCCTAAGAGCTCATCTCAGTCTCCCCTCGGGCAGGTTCAAGCCATTCCCCTTGGCCTGTCCCTACATCCCTTGTCCCAAGCCCCTCTCCAGGTTTCCTGCAGCCCCTTCAGGCACTGGAGCTGCTCTCAGGTCTCCCCTTCAGGAGCCTTCTCTTGTCCAGGCTGCCCCAGCCCAGCTCTCTCAGCCTGGCTCCAGAGCAGAGCTGCTCCAGCCCTCGCTCCAGCAGCTCCACATTGCTCTTGTGTTGCTGCCCCAGAGCCAAACACCCTCAATTCCTGAACAAGGCAAGCACAGAACTCCTGGTGCCATTCCTGCACCCAACACCGGGAAACCCCCAAGGACTGGGGTGGGAAGGATGAGATGTCCCCTTCCCGGCCTGCCAGGAGCCGAGTGGGCAGCACCTTGTTCTGGAGCACAGCAGTGAGGTGCAGGTTGGTGGGCGCTGGCGCGGGTGCGCTCTGAGGTAGGTTCGTTAACTGCTGCACAAGGCTGGTGACTGTCCCCAAGGGAAGGTGGTAGAGGACGTGGGAGAAGGGCCTCAACAGGCAGGGCAGCACCTGCAGAGAGAGGAGCAGAGGGGTGAAAGCAGGGAATTGTGCTTCCCATGGGATGCTGTGGACGCCAACAAGCTCCTGCACCAGCAGCGCCTCCACTTCCCACCCCCTTCACACCCCTGCAGGCTTCAAATTCCATCAGATCTTTGCCTTTTTCCTTCTAAATCCTTTCTTTTTCTCCAAGCAAGCTCGGATTTATTCCATGGACCCCTGTGGGGATTTATTCCATGGACCCCTGTGGTTATATTCCATGGAACCCTGTGGTTTTATTCCATGGACTCCTGTGGTTATATTCCATGGACCCCTGTGGGGATTTATTCCTTGGACCCCTGTGGTTTTATTCCATGGACCCCTGTGGTTTTATTCCATGGACCCCTGTGGTTATATTCCATGGACCCCTGGGGGGATTTATTCCATGGACCCCTGTGGTTTTGTTCCATGGACCCCTGTGGGGATTTATTCCATGGACCCCTGTGGTTTTGTTCCATGGACCCCTGTGGGGATTTATTCCATGGACCCCTGTGGGGATTTATTCCATGGACCCCTGTGGGGATTTATTCCATGGAACCTTGTGGTTTTATTCCATGGACCCCTGTGGGGATTTATTCCATGAACCCCTGTGGTTTTATTCCATGGAACCCTGTGGTTATATTCCATAGACCCCTGTGGTTTTATTCCATGGAACCCTGTGGTTATATTCCATGGACCCCTGTGGTTATATTCCATGGACCCCTGTGGTTATATTCCATGGAACCCTGTGGTTTTATTCCATGGACCCCTGTGGTTTTATTCCATGGACTCCTGTGGTTATATTCCATGGACCCCTGTGGTTTTATTCCATGGACCCCTGTGGTTTTATTCCATGGACCCCTGTGGTTTTATTCCATGGACCCCTGTGGTTATATTCCATGGACCCCTGTGGTTTTATTCCATGGACTCCTGTGGTTATATTCCATGGACCCCTGGGGTTTTACTCCCTACATAACCCAGGCTGCAGCGGACACCTGCGAGCTCAGCCCTTGGAGGACTGTGACCTCTGCTCCACGCCTCGGGAGTCTCCCGTTGTCACCCGATGAGCCGGGGCCGTGGCTCTTTAGACAAGAGCTGGCCTCAGACAAAGGCACTGTGCACCAAACCCTCCCTCTTCCTTCCCGTGCTGTGCCAGCGGTGGAGATGGACCCTGCCAGGAGCTGCTGCAGCCTTCCCAATCCTCTGGGAACCTCCCAGGAGAGGCAGGAACCATCCTTAGGACACAGGATGCTGTTTGCCAACAGTAAAGAGAGTGGAGATCCAGCTCCAACCCACAGCAGATCCCAGCAAGGGGACCCTTCCCAGCCTCTGGAATCTCACCTCATCCTGAGCATCCTTCTTGATGAGGAAGGGCAGGTTCCTGGCTGTGGCCATGAGCACGTCGGCCGCTTGCTCGGGGGACAGGAAGGGCAGGATGCGGGCTACGAGGCGCTTCCCTTTCCGGATGCACATGATCTGCATGAAGTGGTCATCGCTCGGCCTGGGGAGGAGAGAAGATTCCAACCCTTGGGAAGTGTTCCTTGGGGGGGAAAAAAGAGCCTTGGGAGAGTGCCCATAACCAAGTCACAGACCCCCAGCTCCACTGACCTGTCCTGCCCGGGCGCCTTCCCCCTCAGGTTGTCGTACATGTCACAGATCTTCTGCTTCCTCTCGCCCATCAGGGCCGGCCTCTCCCCTTCCAGGCTCAGGAGGTAGCGTCTCTCATAGTCCTCCACGTCCAGGAGGAGGCTGTATGTCTGCAGGAGACCCAGGGATCTGCTTGTCCTGCTCCACAGGGAGCCAGGATGTGTGCCCTTTCCCCAAGCAAGGCTGTCCCAGCTCCTTTGCTGCCTACAGGAATGGTGTATCCTGACCCAGATCCCATCCAAACCTCCTTCAACCCCAGCGTGGGAGTGGACTGAGCAGGGGATTCTGTGTCCATCCTCTCCTGCCTGGCTGCAGAGCTGATGTGTTACCACTCTCAGTCCAGAAGGGAACCTTCCAAAGCCCATCCGGGCTGGGTCCCACCTCCAGCCTTTGCACTCCAGCTCCCCCAGGCAGAACCTCAGCCACCATCTGGATGTCCAGAGGAGCTCCCTGGTACCACACCATGGTCCCCGTGGCCATTCCTTCTCCTTAATGCCCCACCATGCATCTCCCATGGTGACCCCTTGGAACCCACCTTCTCGATCGTGACAAGGGTCTGGCGCCTCTTGTCCCGAACCTGCTTCTCCTTTGTCTCCTGTCGGGTTTGGGGACAATGGGTCAGGGCTGTGACAGCTCCAGCGGTGGCCAAGCACCAGCCCCAGAGCTGCGCTGGAGGGGAGGCAGGAGCAGAACTCACATCATCCTCGCTGCGGGACGTCACCACGGCGTCGATCATCTTCCGAGGGTTGTTGACGCTGGAGACCGTGAGCTTCCCTAGGGAGCCCTCGAACTGCACTGCAGGAAGGAGGGAGAAGGGAGGCACAGGGAGTCAGCGGGGACATGAGCCCACCTCACCCATCTCCAGGCCAGCAGGAGCCCTGTGGCTACCTCCAAACTCCAGCCGGCACCAGCAAACCCCACTGGCCCAGCCTGGAATGAACCACCAGCACCCTAGAGATGTGTGGAGAACCACCAGCACCCTACACCCATAGAGCTGCAGGGAGAACCACCAGCACCCTACACCCATAGGGATGTGTGGAGAACCACCAGCACCCTACACCCATAGAGGTGTGTGGAGAACCACCAGCACCCTAACACCCATAGGGATGTGTGGAGAACCACCACCACCCTACACCCATAGAGATGTGTGGAGAACCACCAGCACCCTACACCCATAGAGATGTGTGGAGAACCACCAGCACCCTACACCCATAGAGGTGTGTGGAGAACCACCACCACCCTACACCCATAGAGGCGTGTGAAGAACCACCAGCACCCTAGAGATGTGTGGAGAACCACCAGCACCCTAGAGATGTGTGGAGAACCACCAGCACCCTACACCCATAGAGATGTGTGGAGAACCACCAGCACCCTACACCCATAGAGGTGTGTGGAGAACCACCAGCACCCTACACCCATAGAGGTGTGTGGAGAACCACCAGCACCCTACACCCATAGAGGTGTGTGGAGAACCACCACCACCCTACACCCATAGAGACGTGTGGAGAACCACCACCACCCTACACCCATAGGGATGTGTGAAGGGAGCCCTCACCTGGCTTGTAGGTGTGCTCCAGCTTGGCCACCTGAGGTGTGATGAGTTTAGTGCGTTCCTTCTTGGGACCATCACCGTGGACTTCTTCCGCTGCTGACAACTTCTCCAGCTTCTGGAAGTAATTCTGAGCAGGGGGGGAAGAGAAGAGGTTGAGCCCCCGCCAAGAACCCACTTGGGAAGCATGGATGCAGCACATCCCTCAGCCCAGCCTGGGCTCCATCCCGTCCCAATACCCCCAGTACACTTTACAGCACTGCATGAGCAGATTTTCCTCCTCAGCACTGAAGTTCCTTCTCCTTCCCATCACAAACAAGGCCAAACCCACAATCCCCTGTGTGATCCCTGACTCCACGTCCTTCCCAGCACATTCCTCTTCACCCCATTGCTCCATCAGCGCCATGGGAGCCCGGGGGCTCCCCCACTGCTCTTGTCCCATCCGGCCCGGCCAACGTTCCTCTCCTCTGCTGGGGATCTGCTCATCCCCAGCTCCCAAACCCCCTCTGGCAGCAGGAGGCCTCCTGCCAGCCCCAGGGATCCATCGGCTCCCAATGGAGAGAGGCCAGAGGAGGCCACGGAGCAGCTCTGCTCTGGAGCCAGGCTGAGAGAGCTGGGCTGGGGCAGCCTGGGGAAGAGAAGGCTCCTGAAGGGGAGACCTGAGAGCAGCTCCAGTGCCTGAAGGGGCTGCAGGAAACCTGGAGAGGGGCTTGGGACAAGGGATGTAGGGACAGGCCAAGGGGAATGGCTTGAACCTGCCCGAGGGGAGACTGAGCTGAGCTCTTAGGCAGAAGCTCTTCCCTGGGAGGGTGCTGAGGCGCTGGCACAGGGTGCCCAGAGAAGCTGTGGCTGCCCCATCCCTGGCAGTGCTCAAGGGCAGGTTGGACACAGGGGCTTGGAGCAAGCTGCTCCAGTGGAAGGGGTTGGGGTTGGAGCTGGATGAGCTTGAAGCTCCCTTCATCCCAACCCATCCCATGATCTCACCACACCGGTGACTTCCCCTCCTCCCCTGCCCCACTCACGGCTGCTCCAGGACCCTTTTGGGTGCGCGGTTGCCACATGAGGATGGAGCCAAACAACTGCAACTGCCCCAGCCCCACTCCCAGCCAGCCCTGCTCCAAGCCAAGAATCCATCCAGCACCACCCATCCAGCACCATCCATCCATCCATCACCATCCATCCATCCATCCATCCATCCACCCACCCATCTACCCATCCAGCACCATCCATCCATCCATCCATCCAGGACCCATCCATCCATCCAGCACCATCCATCCACCCACCCATCCAGCACCATCCATCCATCCCTCACCATCCATCCACCCATCCAGCACCATCCATCCATCCATCCAGCACCATCCATCCATCCATCCAGCACCATCCATCCACCCATCCAGCACCATCCATCCATCCATCCAGCACCATCCATCCACCCATCCAGCACCATCCATCCACCCATCCAGCACCATCCATCCACCCATCCAGCACCATCCATCCCCATCCCATCCACCATCCATCCATCCAGCACCATCCATCCATCCAGCACCATCCATCCACCCATCCAGCACCATCCATCCACCCATCCAGCACCATCCATCCATCCATCCAGCACCATCCATCCATCCATCCAGCACCATCCATCCATCCATCCATCCATCCATCACCATCCATCCACCCATCCAGCACCATCCATCCATCCATCCAGCACCATCCATCCATCCATCCAGCACCATCCATCCAGCACCATCCATCCAGCACCATCCATCCATCCATCCATCCATCCAGCACCATCCATCCATCCATCCAGCACCATCCATCCATCCATCCAGCACCATCCATCCAGCACCATCCATCCATCAATCCATCAATCCATCCATCCACCCATCCAGCACCATCCATCCACCCATCCAGCACCATCCATCCACCCATCCAGCACCATCCATCCATCCAGCACCATCCATCCATCCAGCACCATCCATCCACCCATCCAGCACCATCCACCCATCCAGCACCATCCATCCATCCAGCACCATCCATCCAGCACAGCCCCAAGCCCTGCAGAGCCTTCCCTCACGTGAATCTGAACACCCTCAAACCCAGCCGATCTCTGAGCATCCACCAGCACCAGGCATGAGCCCAGCGCTCACCTTGCTCCACCTGCTCCAAACCCAGCTGCTCCCAGCCCCTATTCCTGAACTGGGAAGAGCAGGAGTGCTCCCTCCTCATCCTTCCTCCACCTCACCGTGGGCTTCACCACCACTTCCTTAGCACTCCAGCGTCCTCCTTCCACAGCCATTCCCTACCAAAGCTCTCCTGCATTTCCCCACTGAGTGGCTTTTCCCTGTGCTGCATTCCCAGTGTTTCATTCTGCTGTTCCAGCATGGAGAAGCTGCTCTCCCATTATCCTGGGCTTTCTGCTGCACCCTCCAAATCCATGCTGCCATGCTTGGATTTGGATGCTTCCAAGAAGAGGAAAGCTGCTCTTCCCTTCCCTTCCTAGGGATGCTCATCCCACGCCACGCCATTCCCAATGGCTGCACCTAGAGATGCTTCCCTCCACGGCATCACTCTCAGCACCTGCATCCCCTTCCCACCCAGCACCCCTCGGCACAGTTGGGAAGACCCCAATCCCACGGGAATGGCTAAAGCCACCTTCCGTGTCAATACCTGGTAGTAATAGTCATCCAGGTAGGGATCAGTGCTCTGGAGCTGCATCATCTGGATCTTGGACACCCAATCCTTCTCCCGCTGCAGCATGAGGTTGGCATAAGGATCCTTCCTCATCTGCTCCTGGTGGCTGCTCCGGTGACCCCCTCGATCCCCCACGGAGCCGTTGAGGCTCCGGTGCTGGCTGCCGGGAGGCAAGAAGGGCACCCGTGAGCACACAGGAGCTACAGGAAGGGACAGAGAGCGGTGCAGAGGCTGCTCCCCGGCAGCACGACCCCCCCCCCATGGCATGGTGGAGGTGGGGGGGGGCTGTGATCCCACCTTTCCCAGTGCCACCAAACCAGCCCCAGCGCTCACCTTCGGCTCTGCTGCTGCCGCTGGTGCAGGAGCCGCCGGTGCTGCGGGTGCAGATGGGTCGTGTCCGGGCGGAACATCTGGGGCTGAGGCCTGAGGAAGAGCAGGGAACGTGAGGGAAGGGCCACGGAGAACAAGGAAAAGGTTGGGTAAAGGGACACGGAACCCACCTGAGGCTCTGGAGGTGGGAGCCGGGGCCTGGAGGATGCTGGAGCTGCGAGGGAGGAGGAGGAGGAGGAGGAGGAGGAGCAGGGGGAGCCCCGAAGAAGGCACGGAAGCCACTGGCTGGAGGCATCATCTGCCCGACCCTGCCCTGCAGCAGCTTGGGGTTGACGGAGGGAATGGGGCTCCCCACCAGGCCCGAGACCCGGGCAAACTGGCTGGGGGACATGCGGCCCGCCTGGAACAGCAGGGAGAACACAGGGAGTCATCCCATGGGACATCCGGGAACGGCCCCGAAGTGGGGCCAGCAAGAGCCACCTCCTGCATCCAAGTGGGATCCTGCCCCTGGAGAGGGCCAGGCAATGAAGGGGTTTACCTGGGCTCCTCCGAGCAGCTGAGCTCTCTGCAGGTGGGTGAGAACGGGGGAGACGCTGTGTGGGAACGGGTGGCCCAGGAGGGAGGAATTCTATGGGAAGAGAAAGGGATTCCAGTCACAACCACGGCACAAACACGGACAGGGAGCGGGCGATGGCACGAGGGGAAGCACCAGAAGGAGACGAGTGGGGATAAATGGTCAGGATGAGGCCAATGGGCCGAGACACAGAGCAGAAGCCTCCCTGGATGTGATGACAGCCCCGTATCCAGCACCATCAGGGCCTGGAACTGCGGGTGGAAGGAAGGGAATGGGGCGATGGGGAAGGGGAGCAGAGGGGCCTGGGTACCGGTACATTGCAGAGCTGGTTGGGGGACATCCTCTCTCCATAGGGAGCGGGGTAGCGCTGCTGCAGGGTGGCTCGGATGTGGACAGGCTTCGGACACAGGATCTAAGGCAAGAAGGAAGCAGGAGAATGAGGCCAAGAAGCAGCTTGAGGAGCCCCACCATGGTGGGGCAGGGCAATGGGGACACACACACACACACACCCCCCCCCCACGTACCTGCTGGTTGAAGCTGGGCACAGCAGCCTGCTTTGGGGGGGTGCCGATGGGGACCGCACGGACAGGGGGGCTCCCGATGATGGGGGATGAGGAGCGCCGCGGCAGCGCCCGCTCCGATGGGTCCCGCTCGTCATCGCGGGGCTGCGGAGGCCTCTGGGGCAGAGCATAGTCCAGCACGGACACCGAGGGCATCTCCTATGGGGGAAGGGGGTCCCAGAGGGATAACGGGAACAGAGGGGGAGCAGGGATGGCACCAGGGAGGGAAAGAGCTTTAAGCTCATCCAGTGCAACCAGCACTCGGCCCTGCCACGGCCACCGCGGACCCACGGCACCAAGGGGCACATCCCCTGAACACCCGCGGGGATGGGGACTCTGGGCAGCCTGTTCCAATGCCTGAGCACCCTCTGGGGCAGGAATTGTTCCTCAGCTCCATCTAAACCTGCCCTGGGGCAGCTTGAGGCCGTTTCCTCTTGTCCCATCCCTTGTTCCTTGGGAGCAGAGCCCAGCCCCTCCTGGCTCCATCCTCCTCTCAGGCACTTGCAGGCAGCCATCAGGTCCCCCCTGAGCCTTCTCTTCTCCACACTGAACCCCCCAGGTCCCTCAGCCCTTCCCCATCACACCTGGGCTCCAGGCCCTGCTCCAGCTCCGTTCCCTTCTCTGGCCCCGCTCCAGCACCTCAAGGTCTCTCTTGCAGTGAGGGGCCCAGAGCTGAGCACAGGATTCGAGGTGCAGCCTCCCCAGTGCCCAGCCCCGTACCCAATCCCTGCCCTGCTCCTGCTGCCGCACTGGTGCTGGTGCAGCACCGGGATGCTGGGGGCTTCTTGGCTGCCTGGGCACAAGCTGCTCCTGCTCAGCTCCTTTTCCACGAGCAGCTTCCCAAGCCTGCAGCGTTCCATGGGGTTGCTGTGGCCCAAGCGCAGGACCCAGCACCGAGCCCTGCTGGAGCTCAGCCCATGGATCCAGCCTGGCCACATCCCTCTGCACCCCTCCTGTCCTTCAGGGAACACATCCCATGGCTCACACCATGGTGGGGTTCCAGGGCACCCCCAAAGCCCACGTCACCACGAGCTGCTCAGCCCCAGCCCATCCTCGAGCAGGATGGGGCCACCCAACACCCTCTGCTCCCACTTAAACCTGACTCTTACTGAAACCCCAACAGAAACCGAGACCAAACCCTGCTACCTCCAGGCACCGACATTCCCAAATCCCAACGGGAACACCGACATCCCTCAGGCACCACGGATCAGTGATACCCCCCCAGCACAGATCCAGCACCCAAGGGGGACAACGATGCCTAAGAGGAGCCAGCCTGCATCCACTCAGCACATTCCCTATCCCTATCCCTGGCTGACCCAGAGATGCTCCCAAACAGCACCCTCAGCACCCATCCTGCTCCCTCAAGGGTTTCCAGGGCCGTTCATGAAGCCACATCCGCACCCCAGCACCCTACCTGAGCGAGGAGCGGGCCCCGCATGCGCCGCAGCACGGCCGAGCTGTCCCAGATGCTGGAATTGAGCCCTCCAGGCTGCTGGAAAACACACTGGGAGTCAACAGGGTGCAATTGGGATGTGCCCCCCCCCTCCTCAGGTCCTGAACCCAACCCCGACCTGCGCAGGGCCGCGGGTCTGCACTGCCTGCATGATGGCAGGGTCCTCCAGCTCGCTGTCGATGACCAGCCGGGTCAGCCGCTCGGCCAGCGTGGCCTCCGGGTCCCCCAGCAGGTCCAGGTCCTCAGTGCTGGCCCCATCCTGCTCCCTGCTGGCCACGGGCTTGTCCTCCAGCTCGGCCAGGCGCTCGTGGGCCTCCTGCCAGTCGTCATCTGATGGGGAGGGGGGGAGAAGTGGGGCCAGTGCGATGTGGGTTTAGTGCAAAGGGGTTGGGATTGGGGGAGCTTGAAGGTCGCTTCCAACCCAACCCATTCCATGGTGCCAATGGAAGGGGGATGTGGATGGAGGTGGTGGAGGGAGTTTGAAGGAGGCCATGGAGGTGAAAGGGAGCTGGAGCAGCTCTGCTCTGGAGCAGCGTGGACAAGAGAAGGCTCCTGAAGGGGAGACCTGAGAGCAGCTCCAGTGCCTGAAGGGGCTGCAGGAAACCTGGAGAGGGGCTTGGGACAAGGGCCTGTAGGGACAGGCCAAGGGGAATGGCTTGAACCTGCCAGAGGGGAGACTGAGATGAGCTCTGAGGCAGAAGCTCTTCCCTGGGAGGGTGCTGAGGCGCTGGCACAGGGTGCCCAGAGAAGCTGTGGCTGCCCCATCCCTGGCAGTGCTCAAGGCCAGGTTGGACACAGGGGCTTGGAGCAAGCTGCTCCAGTGGAGGGGCACTGGAAATGGAAGAGCTTTAAGGTCCTTTCCCAAGCCATTCCCTGGAGGAACCACACTGTGGGGGCTATAGGAATGAGCAGGGGGTGGGCAGCAGCCTATGCCCCCCCCCCCCCACCCCTTACTCACCAACAGCACCAGCTCCAAACGTGTCATCATTAAACTGGTCGATATCTTCATCCTCCTCCCCCAGGCCTTGGAAAGCATCTTCATCCTCATCCAGCGGGCAGTCCTCTAAGGACTATGGGGGGAAAAGGGAATCAGAACCGACCCTGACCCCCTCAGAACCAAACCTATGGGGGGGTCTCAGGGATGGGGTGGAACCCCCATTAACACCTACAGACATCCCCCACATTAAGCCCTATGGATGCCCCCTATTCACAACTATGGACATACCCCACATTAACCCCTATGGATGCCCCCATTAATCCCTATAGACATCCCCCACATTAATTCCTATGGATGCCCCCCATTTTAACCCCTATGGACATACCCCACATTAACCCCTATGGATGCCCCCATTAACCCCTATAGACATCCCCCACATTAACCCCTATGGATGCCCCCCATGAACCCCATAGACATCCCCCCCATTAATCACTATGGACGCCCCTCATTAACCTCTATGGACATCCCTCACATTAACCCCTATGGATGACCCCCATTAACCCCTACAGGCTCTCCCTAGAAACCCCCTTTAACCCATATGGACCTCCCCATTAACCCCTACAGACCCCCCCACAGACCTCTATGGACACCCTCCTATTGACCCCTATAGACACTCTCCCTTTTAACCTCTATGAACCCCCGCCATTAACTCCTGTAGACACCCCCTATAGACTCCCCCCATTAACCCCTATGGACTCCCACTACTGATCCCTTTAACCTCTATGGACCTCCTGTAAACCCCTATAGGCTCCCCCCATCAATCCCTACAGATTCTCCCTATTACCCGCCCCATTAATCCCTAGCCCCCCCCCCGAACCCTATGGACCTCATCCACTAATCCCTATAGATCTCCCCCTCCATTAACCCCTATGGAACTCCCCCATTATCTCCTACAGATCCCCTCTATAGACCTCATCCAGTAACCCCTATAGACCCCCCCCCATTAACTCCTATAGATCCCACCTATAGATCCCTATGAACCTCATCCACTAATCCCTATAGATCCCCACATTAAACGCCTATGGAACCCCCCATTAACTCCTATAGATCCCCCCTATAGACCCCCCCCATTAACCGCTATGGAGCCCCCCCATTAACTCCTACAGATCTCTCCTACAGACCGCCCCCATTAACTCCTATAGATCCTCCCTATAGACCCCTATGGACCTCATCCACTAACCCCTACAGACCCCCCCATTTATTCCTACAGATCCCCCCTACAGACCCCCCCCCATTAACCCCTATGGAACCCCCCCATTAACTCCTTAGATCCCCCCTATAGACCTCATCCACTAACCCCTACAGAACCCCCCCATTTATTCCTACAGATCCCCCCTACAGACCCCCTCCCATTAACCCCTATGGAAGCCCCCATTAACTCCTTAGATCCCCCCTATAGACCTCATCCACTAACCCCTAAAGTACCCCTCATTAACTCCTATAAATCCCCCCATAGACCCCCCCATTAACCGCCATGGAACCCCCCCATTTGCTCCTACAGATCCCCCCTACAGACCCCCCCCCATTAACCCCCATGGACCCCCCCCAGACCCCCATGGACCCTTCCCCATTAACCCCCATGGACTCCCCCCCATTAACCCCCATGGACCACCCCCCCCACAGACCCCCCTGGACCCCCCCATTAACCCTTATGGATCCCCCCCCATAGACCCCTATGGACCCCCCCCACAGACCCCCACGGACCCCCCCCATTAACCCCCACGGACCACCCCCATAGACCCCTATGGACCCCCCCACAGACCCCCATGGACCCCCCCCATTAACCCCCACGGATCCCCCCACAGACCCCCATGGACCCCCCCATTAACCCTTATGGATTCCCCCCCCATAGACCCCTATGGACCCCCCCCACAGACCCCCACGGACCCCCCCCATTAACCCCTATGGAGGACCCCAATTAACCCCCATGGTCCCCCCCCATTAACCCCTATGGACCCCCCCCATTAACTCCCACGGACCCCCCCCATTAACCCCTATGGAGGCCCCCCATTAACCCCCATGGGCCCCCCCCATTAACCCCTATGGACCCCCCCATTAACCCCCATGGACCCCCCCACAGACCCCCATGGACCCCCATAGACCCCTATGGACCCCCCCCATTAACCCCCCATGGACCCCCCCCATTAACCCCTATGGACCCCCCCCCATTAACCCCTATGGACCCCCCATTAACCCCCATGGACCCCCCCATAGACCCCTATGGACCCCCCCCACAGACCCCCATGGACCCCCCCCATTAACCCCTATGGACCCCCCCCATAGACCCCCACGGCCCCCCCCCATTAACCCCTATGGATCCCCCCCCGGACCCCCCTATCCCCCCCATCGCCCCTTCCCCTCTCACCTGATACCGGAACATGGCGGCGGCGGCGGCGCCCACCGCCCGCTCCGGCCCTCGGACCCCCGCCGCGCAGGCGCGGGCGCAGGCGCATGACGTCACCCGCGGCACTCAGGGCGGGGTAAAGGAAAGGTGGAGGAATGCGCATGCGCGGCTGCGGGGCGCGGGAAATGGG
>NW_026916035.1:0-29532 GCF_034315485.1 Pezoporus occidentalis
ATACAGCCCAGCCCAGTTTAACACAGTCCAGCCATATTTCATACACTCCAGCTCAGTATAATCCAGCCCAGCCAAGTTTAAACCACTCCAACCCAGTTTAGCCCAGCCCAGCGCACTTTAACCCAGGCAAGCTCAGTTTCATCCAGCCCAGCCCACTTCAGTTCACTCTAGCACAGTTTAACCCAGTCCAGCCCACTTTAACCCACTACAGCTAAGTTTAAACACAGTCCAGCTCAGTTTGATCCAGCCCGGTCCACTTGAACCCAGTCCAGCTCACTTTAATCCAGCCCACCCCAGTTCCGTTCACTCTAGCATAGTTTAACCCTGTCCAGCCTAGTTTAATCCACTCCAGAGCAGTTCAATCCATCCCAGCCCAGTTTAACCCAGTCCAGCCCAGTTTAACCCAGTGCAGCCCAGTTTAACCCAGGCCAACCCACTTTGATACAGCCCAGCTCACTTTGATCCTCCCCAGCCCACTTCAGTTTACTCCAGCACAGTTTAACCCAGTCCAGCTCACTTTGATCCAGCCCAGCCCACTTCAGTTCACTCTAGCACATTTTAAGCCAGGCCAGCCCAGTTTAACACAGTCCAGCTAGGTTTAAACACAGTCCAGCTCAGTTTGATCCAGCCCAGCCCACTTTATCCCAGTCTAGCTCACTTTCATCCAGCCCAGCCCTCTTCAGTTCACTCTAGCACAATTTAACCCTGTCCAGCCCAATTTAATTCAGTCCAGCTCAGTTCAATCCATCCCAGCCCAGTTTAACCCAGTCCAGCCATATTTCATACACTCCAGCTCACTATAATCCACTCCAGTCCAGTTTAACCCAGCCCAGCCCAGTTTAACCCAGTCCACATATATTTAATACACACCAGCTCAATCTACTCCAGTCCACCCCAGTTCAAACCAGTCCAGACCAGTTTAACTCAGTCCAGCTCACTTTAATCCAGCCCAGCCCAGTTCACTTCACTCTAGCACAGTTTAATCCACTCCACATCACTTCAATCAATCCCAGCCCAGTTTAACCCAGTCCAGCCCAGTTTGATCCAGCCCAGCCCAGTTTAACCCTGTCCAGCCTAGTTTAATCCACTCCAGATCAGTATAATCCACTCCAGCCCAGTTTAACCCAGTCCAGCCCACTTTGATACAACCCAGCCCAGTTTAACACAGTCCAGCTCACTTTCATCCTGCCCAGCCCACTTCAGTTCACTCTAGCACTGTTTAACCCAGTCAAGCCCACTTTAACCCAGCCCACCTCACTTCAATCCAGCCCAGCCCAGTTTAACCCAGGCCAGCCCAGTTTAACCCAGTCCAGCTCAATTTAACCCAGTGCAGCCAAGTTTAACCCAGTCCAGTTCAGTTTAATCCAGGCCAGCCCAGTTTAGTCCACTCCAGCCGAGTTTAATACACTCCATCTCAGTTTAATCCAGTCCAGCCCAGCTTCACCCAGTCCAGCTCAGTTTAATCCAGCCCAACTCACTTTGACACAGTCCAGCCCACTTTAATCCAGCCAAGCCCACCTCAACCTACTCCAGCTCCGTTTAACCCAGACCAGCCCAGTTTAATCCAGTCCAGCTAAATTTAATCAAACCCAGCGCAGTTTAACACAGTCCAGCCCAGTTTAGTTCACAGCAGCAGAGTTTAACACAGCCCAGTCATGTTTAACCCACTCCAGCTGTGTTTAATCCAGGCCAGCTCACTTTGATCCAGTCCAGCTCAATTCAATCCAGCTCAACCCAGTTTAATCCAGTCCAGCTCAGTTCAATCCAGCCCAGCCCACTTTAACCAAGTCCAACCCAGTTTCATCCAGCCCAGCCCAGTTTAACCCACTCCAGCCATATTTAATACACACCAGCTCAGTAGAATGCAATCCACCCCAGTTTAACCCAGCCCAGCCCCGTTTCATCCAGCCCAGCCCACTTCAGTTCACTCTAGCACAGTTTAACCCTGTCCAGCCTAGTTCAAACCATCCCAGCCCAGTTTAACCCTGTCCAGCCACATTTAATACACTCCAGCCCAGTTTAACCCAGTGCAGCCCAGTTTAACCCAGGCCAACCCACTTTGATACAGCCCAGCTCACTTTGATCCTCCCCAGCCCACTTCAGTTTACTCCAGCACAGTTTAACCCAGTCCAGCTCACTTTGATCCAGCCCAGCCCACTTCAGTTCACTCTAGCACAGTTTAAGCCAGTCCAGCCCAGTTTAAACACAGTCCAGCTCAGTTTAAACACAGTCCAGCTCAGTTTGATCCAGCCCAGCCCACTTTATCCCAGTCTAGCTCACTTTCATCCTGCCCAGCCCACTTCAGTTCACTCTAGCACACTTTAACCCTGTCCAGCCCAATTTAATTCAGTCCAGCTCAGTTCAATCCATCCCAGCCCAGTTTAACCCGGGCCAGCCCAGTTTGATACAGCCCAGCCCAGTTTAACCCAGTCCAGCCATGTTTAACCCAGGCCAGCCCAGTTTGTTACAGCCCAGCCCAGTTTAACCCAGTCCAGCCATTTTTCATACACTCCAGCTCAGTATAATCCAGCCCAGCCAAGCTTAACCCAGTCCAACCCAGTTTAACCCAGGCCAGCCCAGTTTGATACAGCCCAACCCAGTTTAACTCAGTCCAGCCATTTTTAATACACTCCAGCTCAGTATAATACACTCCAGCCTAGTTTAACTTAGTCCACACCAGTTTAATCCGGTCCATCTCACTTCAATCCAGCCCAGCCCACTTTAACCCAGTCCAACCAAGTCTGATACAGCCCAGCCCACTTTAACCTACTCCAACCATACTTAATACACACCAGCTCAGTATAATCCAGTCCACCACACTTTAACACAGCCCAGCCCAGTGTAACCCAGTCCAGCTCAGTTTGATACAGCCCAGCCCAGTTCGTTCACTCTAGCACAGTTAAACGATGTCCACCTCAGTTTAATCCACTCCAGATCACTTCAGTCCATCCCAGCCCAGTTTAACCCAGTCCAGCTGAGTTTAACCCACTCCAACCCAGTCTGATACACCCCAGCCCAGTTTAACCCAGTCCAACCATATTTAATACACTCCAGCTCAGTATAATCCACTCCAGCCCAGTTTAACCCAGGCCAACCCAGTTTGATACAGCCCAGCCCAGTTTAACCCAGTCCAGCCCACTTTAACCCAGTCCAGCCCACTTTCTTACAGCCCAGCCCAGTTTAACCCACTCCAGCCATATTTAATACACTCCAGCTCACTATAATCCACTCCAGTCCAGTTTAAACCAGCCCAGCCCAGTTTATCCCAGTCTAGCTCACTTTCATCCTGCCCAGCCCACTTCAGTTCACTCTAGCACACTTTAAACCTGTCCAGCCCAATTTAATTCAGTCCAGATCAGTTCAATCCATTCCAGCCCAGTTTAACCCGGGCCAGCCCAGTTTGATCCAGCCCAGCCCAGTTTAACCCACTCCAGCCATATTTAATATACTCCAGCTCAGCATAATCCACTCCAGCCCAGTTTAACCCAGTCCAGCCCAATTTGATAAAGCCCACCCCACTTTAACCCACTCCAGCCCAGTTTAACCCAGTACAGCCCAGTTTTACCCCAGTCCAGCCTAGTTTAACCCAGGCCAGCCCACTTTGATACAACCCAGCCCAGTTTAACACACTCCAGCTCACTTTCATCCTGCCCAGCCCACTTCAGTTCACTCTAGCACTGTTTAAGCCAGCCCAGCCCCGTTTCATCCAGCTCAGCCCACTTCAGTTCACTCTCGCACAGTTTAACCCTGTCCAGCCCAGTTTAATCCACTCCAGAGCAGTTCAATCCATCCCAGCCCAGTTTAACCCAGTCCAGCCCACTTTAACCCACTCCAGCCACATTTAATACACTCCAGCCCAGTTTAACCCAGTGCAGCCCAGTTTAACCCAGGACAACCCACTTTGATACAGCCCAGCTCTCACTTTGATCCTCCCCAGCCCACTTCAGTTTACTCCAGCACAGTTTAACCCAGTCCAGCTCACTTTGATCCAGCCCAGCCCACTTCAGTTCACTCAAGCACAGTTTAAGCCAGTCCAGCCCAGTTTAAACACAGTCCAGCTCAGTTTAAACACAGTCCAGCTCAGTTTGATCCAGCCCAGCCCACTTTATCCCAGTCTAGCTCACTTTCATCCTGCCCAGCCCACTTCAGTTCACTCTAGCACACTTTAACCCTGTCCAGCCCAATTTAATTCAGTCCAGATCAGTTCAATCCATCCCACCCCAGTTTAACCCGGGTCAGCCCAGTTTGATACAGCCCAGCCCAGTTTAACCCAGTCCAGCCATGTTTAACCCAGCCCAGACCAGTTTGATACAGCCCAGCCCAGTTTAACCCAGTCCAGCCATATTTCATACACTCCAGCTCAGTATAATCCAGCCCAGCCGAGTTTAACCCAGTGCAACCCAGCCCAGCCCACTTTAACCCAGTCCAGCTCAGTTTCATCCTGCCCAGCCCAGTTCAGTTCACTCAAGCACAGTTCAACCCTGTCCAGCCCAGTTTGATACAGCCCAGCCCAGTTTAACCCGGTCCAGCTCACTTTAACCCAGTCCAACCATATTTAATACACTCCAGCTCAGTATAATCCACTCCAGCCCAGTTTAACCCTGTCCAGACCAGTTTGATACAGCCCACCCCAGTTTAACCCAGTCCAGCACAGTTTAACCCTGGCCAGCCCAGTTTGATACAGCCCAGCCCAGTTTAACCCAGCCCAGACCAGTCTGATTCAGCCCAGACCAGTCTGATACAGCCCAGCCCAGTTTAACCCAGTCCAGCCATATTTCATACACTCCAGCTCAGTATAATCCAGCCCAGCCAAGTTTAACCCACTCCAACCCAGTTTAACCCAGCCCAGCCCACTTTAACCCAGTCCAGCTCAGTTTCATCCAGCCCAGCCCAGTTCAGTTCACTCTAGCACAGTTCAACCCTGCAAACCCCAGTTTGATCCAGCCCAGCCCAGTTTAACCCAGTCCAGCCCAGTTTAACCCAGTCCAACCATATTTAATACACTCCAGCTTAGTATAACCCACTCCACCCCAGTTTAACCCAGGCCAGCCCAGTTTGATACAGCCCAGCCCAGTTTAACCCAGTCCAGCCCAGTTTAACCCAGGCCAACCGTATTTAATACACTCCAGCTCAGTATAATCCACTCCAGCCCAGTTTAACCCTGTCGAGCCCAGTTTAATGCAGCCCACCCCAGTTTAACCCAGTCCAGCCCAGTTTAACCCAGTCCAGCTCAGTTTAAACACAGTCCAGCTCAGTTGGATGCAGCCCAGCCCAGTTTATTTCAGTCTAGCTCACTTTCATCCTGCCCGGCCCACTTCAGTTCACTCTAGCACACTTTAACCCTGTCCAGCCCAATTTAATTCAGTCCAGATCAGTTCAATCCATCCCAGCCCAGTTTAACCCGGGTCAGCCCAGTTTGATACAGCCCAGCCCAGTTTAACCCAGTCCAGCCGTGTTTAACCCAGTCCAGCCCAGTTTGATACAGCCCAGCCCAGTTTAACCCAGCCCAGGCCAGTTTGATCCAGCCCAGCCCAGTTTAACCCAGCCCAGGCCAGTTTGATCCAGCCCAGCCCAGTTTAACCCAGTCCAGCCCAGTTTAACCCAGTCCAACCATATTTAATACACTCCAGCTCACTATAACCCACTCCAACCCAGTTTAACCCTGTCCAGACCAGTTCGATACAGCCCACCCCAATTTAACCCAGGCCAGCCCAGTTTAACCCAGGCCAGCCCACTTTCTTACAGCCCAGCCCAGTTTAACCCAGTCCACCTATATTTAATACACACCAGCTCAATCTACTCCAGTCCACCCCAGTTTAACCCAGTCCAGCCCAGTTTGATCCAGCCCAGCCCAGTTTAACCCCGTCCAGCCATATTTAATATACTCCAGCTCAGTATAATCCACTCCAGCACAGTTTAACCCAGTCCAGCCCAATTTGATAAAGCCCACCCCACTTTAACCCACTCCAGCCCACTTTAAACCAGTACAGCCCAGTTTTACCCCAGTCCAGCCCAGTTTAACCCAGCCCAGCCCACTTGGATACAACCCAGCCCAGTTTAACACAGTCCAGCTCACTTTCATCCTGCCCAGCCCACTTCAGTTCACTCTAGCACAGTTTAACCCTGTCCAGCCTAGTTCAATACACCCCAGCCCAGTTTAACCCACTCCAGACACATTTAATACACTCCAGCCCAGTTTAACCCAGTGCAGCCCAGTTTAACCCAGGACAACCCACTTTGATACAGCCCAGCTCACTTTGATCCTCCCCAGCCCAGTTCAGGTTACTCCAGCACAGTTTAACCCAGTCCAGCTCACTTTGATCCAGCCCAGCCCACTTCAGTTCACTCTAGCACAGTTTAAGCCAGTCCAGCCCACTTTAACACAGTCCAGCTCAGTTTAAACACAATCCAGCTCAGTTTGATCCAGCCCAGCCCACTTTATCCCAGTCTAGCTCACTTTCATCCTGCCCAGCCCACTTCAGTTCACTCTAGCACACTTTAACCCTGTCCAGCCCAATTTAATTCAGTCCAGATCAGTTCAATCCATCCCAGCCCAGTTTAACCCGGGTCAGCCCAGTTTGATACAGCCCAGCCCAGTTTAACCCAGTCCAGCCATGTTTAACCCAGTCCAGCCCAGTTTGTTACAGCCCAGCCCAGTTTAACCCAGTCCAGCCATATTTCATGCACTCCAGCTCAATATAATCCAGCCCAGCCAAGTTTAACCCACTCCAACCCAGTTTAACCCAGCCCAGCCCACTTTAACACAGTCCAGCTCAGTTTCATCCAGCCCAGCCCACTTCAGTTCACTCTAGCACAGTTTACCCAGTCCAGCCCACTTTAACCCACTACAGCTAAGTTTAAACACAGTCCAGCTCAGTTTCATACAGCCCGGTCCACTTGAACCCAGTCCAGCTCACTTTAATCCAGCCCAGACCAGTTCAGTTCACTCTAGCACAGTTCAACCCTGCAAACCCCAGTTTGATCCAGCCCAGCCCAGTTTAACCCAGTCCAGCCCAGTTTAACCCAGTCCAACCATATTTAATACACTCCAGCTCAGTATAATCCACTCCAGCCCAGTTTAACCCTGTCCAGACCAGTTAGATACAGCCCAGCCCAGTTTAACCCAGCCCAGCCCAGTTTAAAACAGTCCAGCCCAGTTTGTTACAGCCCAGCCCAGTTTAACCCAGTCCAACCATATTTCATACACTCCAGCTCAGTATAATCCAGCCCAGCCAAGTTTAACCCACTCCAACCCAGTTTAACCCAGCCCAGCCCACTTTAACCCAGTCCAGCTCAGTTTCATACAGCCCAGGCCACTTCAGTTCACTCTAGCACAGTTCAACCCTGTCCAGCCCAGTTTGATCCAGCCCAGCCCAGTTTAACCCAGTCCAGCTCAGTTTAACCCAGTCCAACCATATTTAATACACTCCAGCTCAGTATAATCCACTCCAGCCCAGTTTAACCCAATCCAGCCCAGTTTAACCCAGGCCAGCCCAGTTTGATACAGCCCAGCCCAGTTTAACCCAGTCCAGCCCAGTTTAACCCAGTCCAGCCCAGTTTAACCCAGGCCAACCATATTTAATACACTCCAGCTGAGTATAATCCACTCCAGCCCAGTTTAACCCAGTCCAGACCAGTTTGATACAGCCCACCCCAGTTTAACCCAGTCCAGCCCAGTTTAACCCAGGCCAGCCCAGTTTGATACAGCCCAGCCCAGTTTAACCCAGTCCAGCCCAGTTTAACCCAGTCTACCTATATTTAATACACGCCAACTCAATCTACCAGCCCAGTTTGATGCAGCCCACCCCAGTTTAACCCACTCCAGCCCAGTTTAACCCAGGCCACCTCAGTTTAAACACAGTCCAGCTCAGTTTGATGCAGCCCAGCCCAGTTTATCCCAGTCTAGCTCACTTTCATCCTGCCCGGCCCACTTCAGTTCACTCCAGCACACTTTAACCCTGTCCAGCCCAATTTAATTCAGTCCAGATCAGTTCAATCCATTCCAGCCCAGTTTAACCCAGTACAGCCCAGTTTTACCCCAGTCCAGCCCAGTTGGATCCAGCCCAGCCCAGTTTAACCCAGCCCAGCCCAGTTTAACCCAGTCCAGCCCAGTTTAACCCAGGCCAGCCCAGTTTGATACAGCCCAGCCCAGTTTAACCCAGTCCAGCCCAGTTTATCCCAGTCCAGCCCACTTTAACCCAGTCCAACCATATTTAATACACTCCAGCTCAGTATAATCCAGTCCAGCCCAGTTTAACCCTGGCCAGACCAGTTTGATACAGCCCACTCCAGTTTAACCCAGTCCAGCCCAGTTTGATCAATCCCAGCCCAGTTTAACCCAGTCCAGCCAATTCTAACCCAGTCCAGCCCAGTTTGATCCAGCCCAGCCCAGCCCAGTTTAACCCAGTCTAGCCATATTTAATACACAGACCAGTTTAACCCAGTGTATATCAGTTTGATCCAGCCAAGACCAGTTTAACCCAGTCCAGCTCAGTTTGATCCAGCCCAGCCCACTTTATCCCAGTCTAGCTCACTTTCATCCTGCCCAGCCCACTTCAGTTCACTCTAGCACACTTTAACCCTGTCCAGCCCAATTTAATTCAGTCCAGCTCAGTTCAATCCATCCCAGCCCAGTTTAACCCGGGTCAGCCCAGTTTGATACAGCCCAGCCCAGTTTAACCCAGTCCAGCCATGTTTAACCCAGTCCAGCCCAGTTTGTTACAGCCCAGCCCAGTTTAACCCACTCCAGCCATATTTCATACACTCCAGCTCAATATAATCCAGCCCAGCCAAGTTTAACCCACTCCAACCCAGTTTAACCCAGCCCAGCCCACTTTAACCCAGTCCAGCTCAGTTTCATCCAGCCCAGCCCACTTCAGTTCACTCTAGCACAGTTTACCCAGTCCAGCCCACTTTAACCCACTACAGCTAAGTTTAAACACAGTCCAGCTCAGTTTGATACAGCCCGGTCCACTTGAACCCAGTCCAGCTCACTTTAATCCAGCCCAGCCCAGTTCTGTTCACTCTAGCACAGTTCAACCCTGCCCAGCCCAGTTTGATCCAGCCCAGCCCAGTTTAATCCAGTCCAGCCCAGTTTAACCCAGTCCAACCATATTTAATACACTCCAGCTCAGTATAATCCACTCCAGCCCAGTTTAACCCTGTCCAGACCAGTTTGATACAGCCCACCCCAGTTTAACCCAGTCCAGCCCAGTTTAACCCAGGCCAGCACAGTTTGATACAGCCCAGGCCAGTTTAACCCAGCCCAGACCAGTCTGATACAGCCCAGCCCAGTTTAACCCAGTCCAGCCATATTTCATACACTCCAGCTCAGTATAATCCAGCCCAGCCCAGTTTAACCCAGTCCAACCCAGTTTAACCCAGCCCAGCCCACTTTAACCCAGTCCAGCTCAGTTTCATCCAGCCCAGCCCACTTCAGTTCACTCTAGCACAGTTCAACCCTGTCCAGCCCAGTTTGATCCAGCCCAGCCCAGTTTAACCCAGTCCAGCCCAGTTTATCCCAGTCCAGCCCAGTTTAACCCAGTCCAACCATATTTAATACACTCCAGCTCAGTATAATCCACTCCAGCCCAGTTTAACACTGGCCAGACCAGTTTGATACAGCCCACCCCAGTTTAACCCAGTCCAGCCCAGTTTGATACAGCCCAGCCCAGTTTAACCCACTCCAGCCATATTTCATACACTCCAGCTCAATATAATCCAGCCCAGCCAAGTTTAACCCCCTCCAACCCAGTTTAACCCAGCCTAGCCCACTTTAACCCAGTCCAGCTCAGTTTCATCCAGCCCAGCCCACTTCAGTTCACTCTAGCACAGTTTACCCAGTCCAGCCCACTTTAACCCACTACAGCTAAGTTTAAACACAGTCCAGCTCAGTTTCATACAGCCCGGTCCACTTGAACCCAGTCCAGCTCACTTTAATCCAGCCCAGCCCACTTCAGTTCACTCTAGCACAGTTCAACCCTGTCCAGCCCAGTTTGATCCAGCCCAGCCCAGTTTAATCCAGTCCAGCCCAGTTTAACCCAGTCCAACCATATTTAATACACTCCAGCTCAGTATAATCCACTCCAGCCCAGTTTAACCCTGTCCAGACCAGTTTGATACAGCCCACCCCAGTTTAACCCAGTCCAGCCCAGTTTAACCCAGGCCAGCACAGTTTGATACAGCCCAGCCCAGTTTAACCCACTCCAGCCATATTTCATACACTCCAGCTCAATATAATCCAGCCCAGCCAAGTTTAACCCACTCCAACCCAGTTTAACCCAGCCCAGCCCACTTTAACCCAGTCCAGCTCAGTTTCATCCAGCCCAGCCCACTTCAGTTCACTCTAGCACAGTTTACCCAGTCCAGCCCACTTTAACCCACTACAGCTAAGTTTAAACACAGTCCAGCTCAGTTTCATACAGCCCGGTCCACTTGAACCCAGTCCAGCTCACTTTAATCCAGCCCAGCCCAGTTCACTTCACTCTAGCACAGTTCAACCCTGCAAACCCCAGTTTGAACCAGCCCAGCCCAGTTTAACCCAGTCCAGCCCAGTTTAACACAGTCCAACCATATTTAATACACTCCAGCTCAGTATAATCCACTCCAGCCCAGTTTAACCCTGTCCAGACCAGTTTGATACAGCCCACCCCAGTTTAACCCAGTCCAGCCCAGTATAACCCAGGCCAGCACAGTTTGATACAGCCCAGCTCAGTATAATCCACTCCAGCCCAGTTTAACCCAGTCCAGCAATATTTCATACACTCCAGCTCAGTATAATCCAGCCCAGCCAAGTTTAACCCAGTCCAGCCCAGTTTAACCCAGCCCAGCCCACTTTAACCCAGTCCAGCTCAGTTTCATCCAGCCCAGCCCACTTCAGTTCACTCTAGCACAGTTCAACCCTGTCCAGCCCAGTTTGATCCAGCCCAGCCCAGTTTAACCCAGTCCAGCTCAGTTTAACCCAGTCCAACCATATTTAATACACTCCAGCTCAGTATAATCCACTCCAGCCCAGTTTAACCCTGGCCAGACCAGTTTGATACAGCCCACCCCAGTTTAACCCAGGCCAGCCCAGTTTGATACAGCCCAGCCCAGTTTAACCCAGTCCAGCCAAGTTTAACCCAGTCCAGCCCACTTTCTTACAGCCCAGCCAAGTTTAACCCAGTCCAGCCATATTTAATACACTCCAGCTCACTATAATCCACTCCAGTCCAGTTTAACCCAGCCCAGCCCAGTTTAACCCAGTCCACCTATATTTAATACACACCAGCTCAATCTACTCCAGTCCACCCCAGTTTAACCCAGTCCAGACCAGTTTAACTCAGTCCAGCTCACTTTAATCCAGCCCAGCCCAGTTCACTTCACTCTTGCACAGTTTAATCCACTCCACATCACTTCAATCAATCCCAGCCCAGTTCAACCCAGTCCAGCCAAGTCTAAACCAGTCCAGCCCAGTTTGATCCAGCCCAGCCCAGTTTAACCCACTCCAGCCATATTTAATATACTCCAGCTCAGTATAATCCACTCCAGCCCAGTTTAACCCAGTCCAGCCCAATTTGATAAAGCCCACCCCAGTTTAACCCACTCCAGCCCACTTTAACCCAGTACAGCCCAGTTTTACCCCAGTCCAGCCCAGTTTAACCCAGCCCAGCCCACTTTGATAAAACCCAGCCCAGTTTAACCCAGTCCAGCTCACTTTCATCCTGCCCAGCCCACTTCAGTTCACTCTAGCACTGTTTAACCCAGTCAAGCCCACTTTAACCCAGACCACCTCACTTCAATCCAACCCAGCCCAGTTTAACCCAGTCCAGCCCAGTTTAACCCACTCCAGCCACATTTAATACACTCCAGCCCAGTTTAACCCAGTGCAGCCCAGTTTAACCCAGGCCAACCCACTTTGATACAGCCCAGCTCACTTCAGTTTACTCCAGCACAGTTTAACCCAGTCCAGCTCACTTTGATCCAGCCCAGCCCACTTCAGTTCACTCAAGCACAGTTTAAGCCAGTCCAGCCCACTTTAACACAGTCCAGCTCAGTTTAAACACAGTCCACCTCAGTTTGATCCAGCCCAGCCCACTTTATCCCAGTCTAGCTCACTTTCATCCTGCCCAGCTCACTTCAGTTCCCTCTAGCACACTTTAACCCTGTCCAGCCCAATTTAATTCAGTCCAGCTCAGTTCAATCCATCCCAGCCCAGTTTAACCCGGGTCAGCCCAGTTTGATACAGCCCAGCCCAGTTTAACCCAGTCCAGCCATATTTCATACACTCCAGCTCAATATAATCCAGCCCAACCAAGTTTAACCCACTCCAACCCAGTTCAACCCAGCCCAGCCCACTTTAACCCAGTCCAGCTCAGTTTCATCCAGCCCAGCCCACTTCAGTTCACTCTAGCACAGTTTACCCAGTCCAGCCCACTTTAACCCACTACAGCTAAGTTTAAACACAGTCCAGCTCAGTTTCATACAGCCCGGTCCACTTGAACCCAGTCCAGCTCACTTTAATCCAGCCCAGCCCACTTCAGTTCACTCTAGCACAGTTCAACCCTGTCCAGCCCAGTTTGATCCAGCCCAGCCCAGTTTAACCCAGTCCAGCCCAGTTTAACCCAGTCCAACCATATTTAATACACTCCAGCTCAGTATAATCCACTCCAGCCCAGTTTAACCCTGTCCAGACCAGTTTGATACAGCCCACCCCAGTTTAACCCAGTCCAGCCCAGTTTAACCCAGGCCAGCACAGTTTGATACAGCCCAGCCCAGTTTAACCCAGCCCAGACCAGTCTGATACAGCCCAGCCCAGTTTAACCCAGTCCAGCCATATTTCATACACTCCAGCTCAGTATAATCCAGCCCAGCCAAGTTTAACCCACTCCAACCCAGTTTAACCCAGCCCAGCCCACTTTAACCCAGTCCAGCTCAGTTTCATCCAGCCCAGCCCAGTTCACTTCACTCTAGCACAGTTCAACCCTGTCCAGCCCAGTTTGATCCAGCCCAGCCCAGTTTAACCCAGTCCAGCCCAGTTTAACCCAGTCCAACCATATTTAATACACTCCAGCTCAGTATAATCCACTCCAGCCCAGTTTAACCCTGGCCAGACCAGTTTGATACAGCCCACCCCAGTTTAACCCAGTCCAGCCCAGTTTGATACAGCCCAGCACAGTTTAACACAGTCCAGCCATGTTTAACCCAGTCCAGCCCAGTTTGTTACAACCCAGCCCAGTTTAACCCAGTCCAGCTCACTTTCAACCTGCCCAGCCCACTTCAGTGCACTCGAGCACAGTTTAACCCAGTCCAGCCCACTTTAACCCAGTCCACCTATATTTAATACCCAGCCCAGTTTAACCCAGTCCAGCCCAGTTTAACCCAGTCCAGCCAGTTTAATTTCAGTTTAATCCAGCCCAGCCCACTTTAGTTCACCCAGCCCAGTTTAAGCCATCCAGCCCAGTTTAACCCAGTCCAGCCAGTTTAACCCAGTCCAGCCCAGTTTAACCCAGTCCAACCATATTTAATACACTCCAGCTCACTATAATCCACTCCAGCCCAGTTTAACCCAGCCCAGCCCAGTTTAACCCAGTCCAGCCCAGTTTGATACAGCCCAGCCCAGTTTAACCCAGTCCAAGTTTACCCAGTCCAGCCCAGTCCAGCCCAGATACACTCCAGCTCAATATAACCCACTTAACCCAGCTCCAACCCAGTTTAACACAGTCCAGCACACTTTAACCCAGTCCAGCTAAGTTTGATCCAGTCCGGCTCAATTTAACCCAGTCCAACCCACTTTAACCCAGTCCAGCCCAGTTTGATTCAGCCCACCCCCGTTTAACCCAGTCCAACCAAGTTTAACCCAGTCCAGCCCAGTTTAGTTCACCCAGTTTAACCCAGTCCAGCCCAGTTTAACCCAGTCCCAGCCCAGCCATATTTAATACACTCCAGCTCAGTATAATTTCGATCAGCCCCGTTTAACCCAGTCCAGCCCAGTTTGATACAGCCCAGCCCAGTTTAACCCCCAGCCCAGTTTAACCCAGCCCAGACCAGTTTGATACAGTCCAGCCCAGTTTAACCCAGTCCAGCCCAGTTTGATACAGCCCAGCCCAGTTTAACCCAGCCCAGCCAAGTTTAACCCAGTCCAACCCAGTTTAACCCAGCCCAGCCCACTTTAACCCAGTCCAGCTCAGTATCATCCAGCCCAGCCCAGTTTAACCCAGTCCAGCCCAGTTTAACCCAGTCCAGCCCAGTTTGATCCAGCCCAGCCCAGTTTAACCCAGTCCAGCCCAGTTTAACCCAGTCCAGCCCAGTTTAACCCAGTCCAACCATATTTAATACACTCCAGCTCAGTATAATCCACTCCAGCCCAGTTTAACCCTGGCCAGTCCAGTTTGATACAGCCCACCCCAGTTTAACCCAGTCCAGCCAAGTTTAACCCAGTCCAGCCCACTTTCTTACAGCCCAGCCCAGTTTAACCCAGTCCAGCCATATTTAATACACTCCAGCTCACTATAATCCACTCCAGTCCAGTTTAACCCAGTCCAGCCCAGTTTAACCCAGTCCACCTATATTTAATACACACCAGCTCAATCTACTCCAGTCCACCCCAGTTTAACCCAGTCCAGACCAGTTTAACTCAGTCCAGCTCACTTTAATCCAGCCCAGCCCAGTTCACTTCACTCTTGCACAGTTTAATCCACTCCAGATCACTTCAATCAATCCCAGCCCAGTTCAACCCAGTCCAGCCAAGTCTAAACCAGTCCAGCCCAGTTTGATCCAGCCCAGCCCAGTTTAACCCACTCCAGCCATATTTAATATACTCCAGCTCAGTATAATCCACTCCAGCCCAGTTTAACCCAGTCCAGCCCAATTTGATAAAGCCCACCCCAGTTTAACCCACTCCAGCCCACTTTAACCCAGTACAGCCCAGTTTTACCCCAGTCCAGCCCAGTTTAACCCAGCCCAGCCCACTTTGATACAACCCAGCCCAGTTTAACCCAGTCCAGCTCACTTTCATCCTGCCCAGCCCACTTCAGTTCACTCTAGCACTGTTTAACCCAGTCAAGCCCACTTTAACCCAGACCACCTCACTTCAATCCAACCCAGCCCAGTTTAACCCAGTGCAGCCCAGTTTAACCCAAGCCAACCCACTTTGATACAGCCCAGCTCACTTTGATCCTCCCCAGCCCACTTCAGTTCACTCAAGCACAGTTTAAGCCAGTCCAGCCCACTTTAACACAGTCCAGCTCAGTTTAAACACAGTCCACCTCAGTTTGATCCAGCCCAGCCCACTTTATCCCAGTCTAGCTCACTTTCATCCTGCCCAGCCCACTTCAGTTCACTCTAGCACACTTTAACCCTGTCCAGCCCAATTTAATTCAGTCCAGCTCAGTTCAATCCATCCCAGCCCAGTTTAACCCGGGTCAGCCCAGTTTGATACAGCCCAGCCCAGTTTAACCCAGTCCAGCCATGTTTAACCCAGTCCAGCCCAGTTTGTTACAGCCCAGCCCAGTTTAACCCACTCCAGCCATATTTCATACACTCCAGCTCAATATAATCCAGCCCAGCCAAGTTTAACCCACTCCAACCCAGTTTAACCCAGCCCAGCCCACTTTAACCCAGTCCAGCTCAGTTTCATCCAGCCCAGCCCACTTCAGTTCACTCTAGCACAGTTTACCCAGTCCAGCCCACTTTAACCCACTACAGCTAAGTTTAAACACAGTCCAGCTCAGTTTCATACAGCCCGGTCCACTTGAACCCAGTCCAGCTCACTTTAATCCAGCCCAGCCCACTTCAGTTCACTCTAGCACAGTTCAACCCTGTCCAGCCCAGTTTGATCCAGCCCAGCCCAGTTTAACCCAGTCCAGCCCAGTTTAACCCAGTCCAACCATATTTAATACACTCCAGCTCAGTATAATCCACTCCAGCCCAGTTTAACCCTGTCCAGACCAGTTTGATACAGCCCACCCCAGTTTAACCCAGTCCAGCCCAGTTTGATACAGCCCAGCCCAGTTTAACCCAGCCCAGCCAAACCCAGCCCAGCCCAGTTTAACCCAGTCCAGCCAAGTTTAACCCAGTCCAGCCATATTTAATACACTCCAGCTCACTATAATCCACTCCAGTCCAGTTTAACCCAGCCCAGCCCAGTTTAACCCAGTCCACCTATATTTAATACACACCAGCTCAATCTACTCCAGTCCACCCCAGTTTAACCCAGTCCAGACCAGTTTAACTCAGTCCAGCTCACTTTAATCCAGCCCAGCCCAGTTCACTTCACTCTTGCACAGTTTAATCCACTCCAGATCACTTCAATCAATCCCAGCCCAGTTCAACCCAGTCCAGCCAAGTTAAACCAGTCCAGCCCAGTTTGATCCAGCCCAGCCCAGTTTAACCCACTCCAGCCATATTTAATATACTCCAGCTCAGTATAATCCACTCCAGCCCAGTTTAACCCAGTCCAGCCCAATTTGATAAAGCCCACCCCAGTTTAACCCACTCCAGCCCACTTTAACCCAGTACAGCCCAGTTTTACCCCAGTCCAGCCCAGTTTAACCCAGCCCAGCCCACTTTGATACAACCCAGCCCAGTTTAACCCAGTCCAGCTCACTTTCATCCTGCCCAGCCCACTTCAGTTCACTCTAGCACTGTTTAACCCAGTCAAGCCCACTTTAACCCAGACCACCTCACTTCAATCCAACCCAGCCCAGTTTAACCCAGTCCAGCCCAGTTTAACCCAGTCCAGCTCAATTTAACCCAGCGCAGCCAAGTTTAACCCAGTCCAGTTCAGTTTAATCCAGGCCAGCCCAGTTTAGTCCAGTCCAGCCGAGTTTAATACACTCCATCTCAGTTTAATCCAGTCCAGCCCAGCTTCACCCAGTCCAGCCCACTTTAATCCAGCCAAGCCCACTTTAACCTACTCCAGCTCAGTTTAACCCAGACCAGCCCAGTTTAATCCAGTCCAGCTAAATTTAATCAAACCCAGCGCAGTTTAACACAGTCCAGCCCAGTTTAGTTCACAGCAGCAGAGTTTAACACAGCCCAGTCATGTTTAACCCACTCCAGCTGTGTTTAATCCAGGCCAGCTCACTTTGATCCAGTCCAGCTCAATTCAATCCAGCTCAACACAGTTTAATCCAGTCCAGCTCAGTTCAATCCAGCCCAGCCCACTTTAACCAAGTCCAACCCAGTTTCATCCAGCCCAGCCCACTTTAACCCACTCCAGCCATATTTAATACACACCAGCTCAGTAGAATGCAATCCACCCCAGTCTAACCCAGCCCAGCCCCGTTTCATCCAGCCCAGCCCACTTCAGTTCACTCTAGCACAGTTTAACCCTGTCCAGCCTAGTTTAATCCACTCCAGAGCAGTTCAATCCACCCCAGCCCAGTTTAACCCAGTCCAGCCCAGTTTAACCCACTCCAGCCACATTTAATACACTCCAGCCCAGTTTAACCCAGTGCAGCCCAGTTTAACCCAGGCCAACCCACTTTGATACAGCCCAGCTCACTTTGATCCTCCCCAGCCCACTTCAGTTTACTCCAGCACAGTTTAACCCAGTCCAGCTCACTTTGATCCAGCCCAGCCCACTTCAGTTCACTCAAGCACAGTTTAAGCCAGTCCAGCCCACTTTAACACAGTCCAGCTCAGTTTAAACACAGTCCAGCTCAGTTTGATCCAGCCCAGCCCACTTTATCCCAGTCTAGCTCACTTTCATCCTGCCCAGCCCACTTCAGTTCACTCTAGCACACTTTAACCCTGTCCAGCCCAATTTAATTCAGTCCAGATCAGTTCAATCCATCCCAGCCCAGTTTAACCCGGGTCAGCCCAGTTTGATACAGCCCAGCCCAGTTTAACCCAGTCCAGCCATGTTTAACCCAGTCCAGCCCAGTTTGTTACAGCCCAGCCCAGTTTAACCCACTCCAGCCATATTTCATACACTCCAGCTCAATATAATCCAGCCCAGCCAAGTTTAACCCACTCCAACCCAGTTTAACCCAGCCCAGCCCACTTTAACCCAGTCCAGCTCAGTTTCATCCAGCCCAGCCCACTTCAGTTCACTCTAGCACAGTTTACCCAGTCCAGCCCACTTTAACCCACTACAGCTAAGTTTAAACACAGTCCAGCTCAGTTTGATACAGCCCGGTCCACTTGAACCCAGTCCAGCTCACTTTAATCCAGCCCAGCCCAGTTCAGTTCACTCTAGCACAGTTCAACCCTGCAAACCCCAGTTTGATCCAGCCCAGCCCAGTTTAACCCAGTCCAGCCCAGTTTAACCCAGTCCAACCATATTTAATACACTCCAGCTCAGTATAATCCACTCCAGCCCAGTTTAACCCTGTCCAGACCAGTTTGATACAGCCCACCCCAGTTTAACCCAGTCCAGCCCAGTTTAACCCAGGCCAGCCCAGTTTGATACAGCCCAGCCCAGTTTAACCCAGCCCAGCCCAGTTTGATACAGCCCAGCCCAGTTTAACCCAGTCCAGCCATATCTCATACACTCCAGCTCAGTATAATCCAGCCCAGCCAAGTTTAACCCACTCCAACCCAGTTTAACCCAGCCCAGCCCAGTTTAACCCAGTCCAGCCCAGTTTCACCCAGCCCAGCCCACTTCAGCTCACTCTAGCACAGTTTAACCCAGTCCAGCCCAGTTTATCCCAGTCCAGCCCAGTTTAACCCAGTCCAACCATATTTAACACTCCAGCTCAGTATAATCCACTCCAGCCCAGTTTAACCCAGTCCAGCCCAGTTTGATACAGCCCAGCCCAGTTTAACCCAGTCCAGCCCAGTTTAACCCAGTCCAGCCCAGTTTACCCACCCAGTTTAACCCCAGCCCAGTTTATACAGCCCAGCCCAGTTTAACCCAGTCCAGCCATATTTAATACACCCCAGCTCAGTATAATCCACTCCAGCCCAGTTTAACCCAGTCCAGACCAGTTTCATACAGCCCACCCCAGTTTAACCCAGTGTGGCCCAGTTTAACCCAGTTCATCCAAGTCTAACACAATCCACCCCAGTTTAACCCAGCCCAGCCCAGTTAAACACAGTCCAGCCCAGTTTTATACAGCCCAGCCCACTTTAACCAAGTCCACCCAAGTTTAACCCAGTCCAGCAGTATTTAATACATACCAGCTCAGTATAATCCAGTCCACCCCAGTTTAACCCTGTCCAGCCCAGTTTGATACAGCCCACCCCAGTTTAACCCAGTCCAGCCCAGTTAACACATCCAGCCCACCCAGCCCAGTTTAACCCAGTCCAGCCCAGTTTCATCCTGCCCAGCCCAGTTTTAATCCACTCCAGCCCAGTTTAACCCTGTCCAGCCCAATTTAATTCAGCCCACCCCAGTTTAACCCAGCCCAGCCCAGTTTAACCCAGTCCAGCCCAGTTTGATACAGCCCAGCCCAGTTTAACCCAGTCCAGCCATGTTTAACCCAGTCCAGCCCAGTTTGTTACAGCCCAGCCCAGTTTAACCCAGTCCAGCCATATTTCATACACTCCAGCTCAATATAATCCAGCCCAGCCAAGTTTAACCCACTCCAACCCAGTTTAACCCAGCCCAGCCCACTTTAACCCAGTCCAGCTCAGTTTCATCCAGCCCAGCCCACTTCAGTTCACTCTAGCACAGTTTACCCAGTCCAGCCCACTTTAACCCACTACAGCTAAGTTTAAACACAGTCCAGCTCAGTTTCATACAGCCCGGTCCACTTGAACCCAGTCCAGCTCACTTTAATCCAGCCCAGCCCACTTCAGTTCACTCTAGCACAGTTCAACCCTGCAAACCCCAGTTTGATCCAGCCCAGCCCAGTTTAACCCAGTCCAACCATATTTAATACACTCCAGCTCAGTATAATCCACTCCAGCCCAGTTTAACCCTGTCCAGACCAGTTTGATACAGCCCACCCCAGTTTAACCCAGTCCAGCCCAGTTTAACACAGGCCAGCACAGTTTGATACAGCCCAGCCCAGTTTAACCCAGCCCAGACCAGTCTGATACAGCCCAGCCCAGTTTAACCCAGCCCAGACCAGTCTGATACAGCCCAGCCCAGTTTAACCCAGTCCAGCCATATTTCATACACTCCAGCTCAGTATAATCCAGCCCAGCCAAGTTTAACCCAGTCCAACCCAGTTTAACCCAGCCCAGCCCACTTTAACCCAGTCCAGCTCAGTTTCATCCAGCCCAGCCCACTTCAGTTCACTCTAGCACAGTTCAACCCTGTCCAGCCCAGTTTGATCCAGCCCAGCCCAGTTTAACCCAGTCCAGCCCAGTTTATCCCAGTCCAGCCCAGTTTAACCCAGTCCAACCATATTTAATACACTCCAGCTCAGTATAATCCACTCCAGCCCAGTTTAACCCTGGCCAGACCAGTTTGATACAGCCCACCCCAGTTTAACCCAGTCCAGCCCAGTTTGATACAGCCCAGCACAGTTAAACCCAGGCCAGCCAAGTTTAACCCAGTCCAGCCCACTTTCTTACAGCCCAGCCCAGTTTAACCCAGACCAGCCATATTTAATACACTCCAGCTCACTATAATCCACTCCAGTCCAGTTTAACCCAGCCCAGCCCAGTTTAACCCAGTCCACCTATATTTAATACACACCAGCTCAATCTACTCCAGTCCACCCCAGTTTAACCCAGTCCAGACCAGTTTAACTCAGTCCAGCTCACTTTAATCCAGCCCAGCCAATTCACTTCACTCTTGCACAGTTTAATCCACTCCAGATCACTTCAATCAATCCCAGCCCAGTTTAACCCAGTCCAGCCCAGTTGGATCCAGCCCAGCCCAGTTTAACCCACTCCAGCCATATTTAATATACTCCAGCTCAGTATAATCCACTCTAGCCCAGTTTAACCCAGTCCAGCCCAATTTGATAAAGCCCACCCCAGTTTAACCCACTCCAGCCCACTTTAACCCAGTACAGCCCAGTTTTAACCCAGTCCAGCCCAGTTTAACCCAGCCCAGCCCACTTTGATACAACCCAGCCCAGTTTAACCCAGTCCAGCTCACTTTCATCCTGCCCAGCCCACTTCAGTTCACTCTAGCACAGTTTAACCCAGTCAAGCCCACTTTAACCCAGACCACCTCACTTCAATCCAACCCAGCCCAGTTTAACCCAGTGCAGCCCAGTTTAACCCAAGCCAACCCACTTTGATACAGCCCAGCTCACTTTGATCCTCCCCAGCCCACTTCAGTTCACTCAAGCACATTTTAAGCCAGTCCAGCCCACTTTAACACAGTCCAGCTCAGTTTAAACACAGTCCAGCTCAGTTTGATCCAGCCCAGCCCACTTTACCCCAGTCTAGCTCACTTTCATCCTGCCCAGCCCACTTCAGTTCACTCTAGCACACTTTAACCCTGTCCAGCCCAATTTAATTCAGTCCAGAACAGTTCAATCCATCCCAGCCCAGTTTAACCCAATCCAGCCATATTTAATACACTCCAGCTCAGTAAAATGCAGCCTAGCCGGGTTTAAGCCAGTCCAGCCCAGTTTAACCCTGTCCAGCTCAGTTTGATCCAGTCCATCCCAGTTTAACCCAGTCCAGCTCAGTCTGATCCAGCCCAGCCCAGTTTAACCCAGTCCAGCTCAGTTTATCCCAGTCCAGCCCAGTTTAACCCAACCCAGACCAGTTTGATACAGCCCAGACCAGTTTAACCCAGTCCAGCCCAGTTTAACCCAGGCCAGCCCAGTTTAATACAGTCCAGCCCACTTTAACCCAGTCCAGCCCAGTTTAACCCAGTCCAGCCATATTTAATACACTCCAGCTCAGTATAATCCACTCCAGCCCAGTTTAACCCAGTCCACCCATATTTAATACACTCCAGCTCAGTATAATCCACTCCAGCCCAGTTTAACCCAGTCCAGCCCAGTTTAACCCAGGCCAGCCCAGTTTGATACAGCCCAGCCCAGTTTAACCCAGCCCAGACCAGTTTGATACAGCCCAGCCCAGTTTAACCCAGTCCAGCCAAATTTCATACACTCCAGCTCAGTATAATCCAGCCCAGCCAAGTTTAACCCAGTCCAACCCAGTTTAACCCAGTCCAGCCCAGTTTATCCCAGTCCAGCCCAGTTTAACCCAGCCCAGCCCACTTTGATACACCCAGCCCAGTTTAACCCAGTCCAGCCCAGTTCATCCTGCCCAGCCCACTTCAGCCCACCCTAGCAGTTTAACCCAGTCCAGCCCAGTTTAACCCAGGCCAACCATATTTAATACACTCCAGCTCAGTATAATACAACCCAGCCCAGTTTAACCCAGTGCAGCCCAGTTTAACCCAAGCCAACCCACTTTGATACAGCCCAGCTCACTTTGATCCTCCCCAGCCCACTTCAGTTCACTCAAGCACAGTTTAAGCCAGTCCAGCCCACTTTAACACAGTCCAGCTCAGTTTAAACACAGTCCAGCTCAGTTTAAACACAGTCCAGCTCACTTTCATCCTGCCCAGCCCACTTCAGTTCACTCTAGCACACTTTAACCCTGTCCAGCCCAATTTAATTCAGTCCAGCTCAGTTCAATCCATCCCAGCCCAGTTTAACCCGGGTCAGCCCAGTTTGATACAGCCCAGCCCAGTTTAACCCAGTCCAGCCATGTTTAACCCAGTCCAGCCCAGTTTGTTACAGCCCAGCCCAGTTTAACCCAGTCCAGCCATATTTCATACACTCCAGCTCAATATAATCCAGCCCAGCCAAGTTTAACCCACTCCAACCCAGTTTAACCCAGCCCAGCCCACTTTAACCCAGTCCAGCTCAGTTTCATCCAGCCCAGCCCACTTCAGTTCACTCTAGCACAGTTTACCCAGTCCAGCCCACTTTAACCCACTACAGCTAAGTTTAAACACAGTCCAGCTCAGTTTCATACAGCCCGGTCCACTTGAACCCAGTCCAGCTCACTTTAATCCAGCCCAGCCCACTTCAGTTCACTCTAGCACAATTCAACCCTGCAAACCCCAGTTTGATCCAGCCCAGCCCAGTTTAACCCACTCCAACCATATTTAATACACTCCAGCTCAGTATAATCCACTCCAGCCCAGTTTAACCCTGTCCAGACCAGTTTGATACAGCCCACCCCAGTTTAACCCAGTCCAGCCCAGTTTAACACAGGCCAGCACAGTTTGATACAGCCCAGCCCAGTTTAACCCAGCCCAGACCAGTCTGATACAGCCCAGCCCAGTTTAACCCAGCCCAGACCAGTCTGATACAGCCCAGCCCAGTTTAACCCAGTCCAGCCATATTTCATACACTCCAGCTCAGTATAATCCAGCCCAGCCAAGTTTAACCCAGTCCAACCCAGTTTAACCCAGCCCAGCCCACTTTAACCCAGTCCAGCTCAGTTTCATCCAGCCCAGCCCACTTCAGTTCACTCTAGCACAGTTCAACCCTGTCCAGCCCAGTTTGATCCAGCCCAGCCCAGTTTAACCCAGTCCAGCCCAGTTTATCCCAGTCCAGCCCAGTTTAACCCAGTCCAACCATATTTAATACACTCCAGCTCAGTATAATCCACTCCAGCCCAGTTTAACCCTGGCCAGACCAGTTTGATACAGCCCACCCCAGTTTAACCCAGTCCAGCCCAGTTTGATACAGCCCAGCACAGTTAAACCCAGGCCAGCCAAGTTTAACCCAGTCCAGCCCACTTTCTTACAGCCCAGCCCAGTTTAACCCAGACCAGCCATATTTAATACACTCCAGCTCACTATAATCCACTCCAGTCCAGTTTAACCCAGCCCAGCCCAGTTTAACCCAGTCCACCTATATTTAATACACACCAGCTCAATCTACTCCAGTCCACCCCAGTTTAACCCAGTCCAGACCAGTTTAACTCAGTCCAGCTCACTTTAATCCAGCCCAGCCAATTCACTTCACTCTTGCACAGTTTAATCCACTCCAGATCACTTCAATCAATCCCAGCCCAGTTTAACCCAGTCCAGCCAAGTCTAAACCAGTCCAGCCCAGTTTGATCCAGCCCAGCCCAGTTTAACCCACTCCAGCCATATTTAATATACTCCAGCTCAGTATAATCCACTCTAGCCCAGTTTAACCCAGTCCAGCCCAATTTGATAAAGCCCACCCCAGTTTAACCCACTCCAGCCCACTTTAACCCAGTACAGCCCAGTTTTACCCCAGTCCAGCCCAGTTTAACCCAGCCCAGCCCACTTTGATACAACCCAGCCCAGTTTAACCCAGTCCAGCTCACTTTCATCCTGCCCAGCCCACTTCAGTTCACTCTAGCACTGTTTAACCCAGTCAAGCCTTTAACCCAGACCACCTCACTTCAATCCAACCCAGCCCAGTTTAACCCAGTGCAGCCCAGTTTAACCCAAGCCAACCCACTTTGATACAGCCCAGCTCACTTTGATCCTCCCCAGCCCACTTCAGTTCACTCAAGCACATTTTAAGCCAGTCCAGCCCACTTTAACACAGTCCAGCTCAGTTTAAACACAGTCCAGCTCAGTTTGATCCAGCCCAGCCCACTTTATCCCAGTCTAGCTCACTTTCATCCTGCCCAGCCCACTTCAGTTCACTCTAGCACACTTTAACCCTGTCCAGCCCAATTTAATTCAGTCCAGCTCAGTTCAATCCATCCCAGCCCAGTTTAACCCGGGTCAGCCCAGTTTGATACAGCCCAGCCCAGTTTAACCCAGTCCAGCCATGTTTAACCCAGTCCAGCCCAGTTTGTTACAGCCCAGCCCAGTTTAACCCAGTCCAGCCATATTTCATACACTCCAGCTCAATATAATCCAGCCCAGCCAAGTTTAACCCACTCCAACCCAGTTTAACCCAGCCCAGCCCACTTTAACCCAGTCCAGCTCAGTTTCATCCAGCCCAGCCCACTTCAGTTCACTCTAGCACAGTTTACCCAGTCCAGCCCACTTTAACCCACTACAGCTAAGTTTAAACACAGTCCAGCTCAGTTTCATACAGCCCGGTCCACTTGAACCCAGTCCAGCTCACTTTAATCCAGCCCAGCCCACTTCAGTTCACTCTAGCACAGTTCAACCCTGCAAACCCCAGTTTGATCCAGCCCAGCCCAGTTTAACCCAGTCCAGCCCAGTTTAACCCAGTCCAACCATATTTAATACACTCCAGCTCAGTATAATCCACTCCAGCCCAGTTTAACCCTGTCCAGACCAGTTTGATACAGCCCACCCCAGTTTAACCCAGTCCAGCCCAGTTTAACCCAGGCCAGCACAGTTTGATACAGCCCAGCCCAGTTTAACCCAGCCCAGACCAGTTTGATACAGCCCAGCCCAGTTTAACCCAGTCCAGCCATATTTCATACACTCCAGCTCAGTATAATCCAGCCCAGCCAAGTTTAACCCAGTCCAACCCAGTTTAACCCAGCCCAGCCCACTTTAACCCAGTCCAGCTCAGTTTCATCCAGCCCAGCCCACTTCAGTTCACTCTAGCACAGTTCAACCCTGTCCAGCCCAGTTTGATCCAGCCCAGCCCAGTTTAACCCAGTCCAGCCCAGTTTAACCCAGTCCAACCATATTTAATACACTCCAGCTCAGTATAATCCACTCCAGCCCAGTTTAACCCAGGCCAGCCCAGTTTGATACAGCCCAGCCCAGTTTAACCCAGTCCAGCCCAGTTTAACCCAGGCCAGCCCAGTTTGATACAGCCCAGCCCAGTTTAACCCAGTCCAGCCCAGTTTAACCCAGTCCAACCATATTTAATACACTCCAGCTCAGTATAATCCACTCCAGCCCAGTTTAACCCTGTCCAGCCCAGTTTGATACAGCCCACCCCAGTTTAACCCAGTCCAGCCCAGTTTAACCCAGGCCAGCCCAGTTTGATACAGCCCAGCCCAGTTTAACCCAGTCCAGCCCAGTTTAACCCTGTCCAACCATATTTAATACACTCCAGCTCAGTATAATCCACTCCAGCCCAGTTTAACCCAGTCCAGCCCAGTTTGATACAGCCCACCCCAGTTTAACCCACTCCAGCCCAGTTTAACCCAGGCCAGCTCAGTTTGATACACCAGGTCCAGCCCAGTTTGATACAGTCCAGCCCACTTTAACCCAGTCCAACCATACTTAATACACTCCAGCACAGTTTAATCCACTCCAGCCCAGTTTAACACAGCCCAGCCCCAGCCCAGCCCAGTTTTCATCCAGCCCAGCCCAGTTTAACCCAGTCCACCCAAGTTTAACCCAGGCCAGCCCAGTTTGATCCAGCCCAGCCCAGTTTAACCCAGTCCAGCTCACTTTGATCCAGCCCAGTTCAATTCACCCTAGAACAGTTTAACCCTGTCCAGCCCAATTTAATTCAGTCCAGCTCAGTTCAATCCAGCCCAGCCCAGTTTAATCCAGTCCAGCCGAGTTTAAAACAGTCCAGCCCAGTTTAACCTAGTCCAGCCAATTTTGATCCAGCCCAGTTTAACCCAGCCCAGCCCAGTTTAACCCAGTCCAGCCCAGTTTAACCCAGGCCAGCCCAGTTTGATACAGCCCAGCCCAGTTTAACCCAGTCCAGCCCAGTTTATCCCAGTCCAGCCCACTTTAACCCAGTCCAACCATATTTAATACACTCCAGCTCAGTATAATCCAGTCCACCCCAGTTAAACCCTGTCCAGACCAGTTTGATACAGCCCACTCCAGTTTAACCCAGTCCAGCCCAGTTTGAAACAGCCCAGCCCATCTTAACCCAGTCCAGCCAAGTTTAACCCAGTCCAGCCCACTTTCTTACAGCCCAGCCCAGTTTAACCCAGTCCACCTATATTTAATACACACCAGCTCAATCTACTCCAGTCCACCCCAGTTTAACCCAGTCCAGACCAGTTTAACTCAGTCCAGCCACATTTAATACACTCCAGCCCAGTTTAACCCACTCCAGCCCAGTTTACCCAGGCCAACCCACTTTGATACAGCCCAGCTCACTTTGATCCTCCCCAGCCCACTTTATCCCAGTCTAGCTCACTTTCATCCTGCCCAGCCCACTTCAGTTCACTCTAGCACACTTTAACCCTGTCCAGCCCAATTTAATTCAGTCCAGCTCAGTTCAATCCATCCCAGCCCAGTTTAACCCGGGTCAGCCCAGTTTGATACAGCCCAGCCCAGTTTAACCCAGTCCAGCCATGTTTAACCCAGTCCAGCCCAGTTTGTTACAGCCCAGCCCAGTTTAACCCACTCCAGCCATATTTCATACACTCCAGCTCAATATAATCCAGCCCAGCCAAGTTTAACCCACTCCAACCCAGTTTAACCCAGCCCAGCCCACTTTAACCCAGTCCAGCTCAGTTTCATCCAGCCCAGCCCACTTCAGTTCACTCTAGCACAGTTTACCCAGTCCAGCCCACTTTAACCCACTACAGCTAAGTTTAAACACAGTCCAGCTCAGTTTGATACAGCCCGGTCCACTTGAACCCAGTCCAGCTCACTTTAATCCAGCCCAGCCCACTTCAGTTCACTCTAGCACAGTTCAACCCTGCAAACCCCAGTTTGATCCAGCCCAGCCCAGTTTAACCCAGTCCAGCCCACTTTAACCCAGTCCAACCATATTTAATACACTCCAGCTCAGTATAATCCACTCCAGCCCAGTTTAACCCTGTCCAGACCAGTTTGATACAGCACACCCCAGTTTAACCCAGTCCAGCCCAGTTTAACCCAGGCCAGCACAGTTTGATACAGCCTAGCCCAGTTTAACCCAGCCCAGACCAGTTTGATACAGCCCAGCCCAGTTTAACCCAGTCCAGCCATATTTCATACACTCCAGCTCAGTATAATCCAGCCCAGCCAAGTTTAACCCAGTCCAACCCAGTTTAACACAGCCCAGCCCACTTTAACCCAGTCCAGCTCAGTTTCATACTGCCCAGCCCAGTTCAGTTCACTCTAGCACAGTTCAACCCTGTCCAGCCCAGTTTAACCCAGCCCAGCCCAGTTTAACCCAGTCCAGCCCAGTTTGATACAGCCCAGCCCAGTTTAACCCAGCCCAGGCCAGTTTGATACAGCCCAGCCCAGTTTAACCCAGCCCAGGCCAGTTTGATCCAGCCCAGCCCAGTTTAACCCAGTCCAGCCCAGTTTAACCCAGTCCAACCATATTTAATACACTCCAGCTCACTATAATCCACTCCAACCCAGTTTAACCCTGTCCAGACCAGTTTGATACAGCCCAGCCAAGTTTAACCCAGGCCAGCCCAGTTTAATCCAGGCCAGCCCACTTTCTTACAGCCCAGCCCAGTTTAACCCAGTCCACCTATATTTAATACACACCAGCTCAATCTACTCCAGTCCACCCCAGTTTAACCCAGTCCAGACCAGTTTAACTCAGTCCAGCTCACTTTAATCCAGCCCAGCCCAGTTCACTTCACTCTTGCACAGTTTAATCCACTCCACATCACTTCAATCAATCCCAGCCCAGTTTAACCCAGTCCAGCCAAGTCTAAACCAGTCCAGCCCAGTTTGATCCAGCCCAGCCCAGTTTAACCCCGTCCAGCCATATTTAATATACTCCAGCTCAGTATAATCCACTCCAGCCCAGTTTAACCCAGTCCAGCCCAATTTGATAAAGCCCACCCCAGTTTAACCCACTCCAGCCCACTTTAACCCAGTACAGCCCAGTTTAACCCAGGCCAGCCCAGTTTGACACAGCCCAGCCCAGTTTAACCCAGTCCAGCCAAGTTTAACCCAGTCCAGCTCACCTTCTTACAGCCCAGCCCAGTTTAACCCAGTCCAGCCATATTTAATACACTCCAGCTCACTATAATCCACTCCAGTCCAGTTTAACCCAGCCCAGCCCAGTTTAACCCAGTCCACCTATATTTAATACACACCAACTCAGTCTACTCCAGTCCACCCCAGTTTAACCCAGTCCAGACCAGTTTAACTCAGTCCAGATCACTTTAATCCAGCCCAGCCCAGTTCAGTTCACTCTAGCACAGTTTAATCCATTCCAGATCACTTCAATCAATCCCAGCCCAGTTTAAGCCAGTCCAGCCAAGTCTAACCCAGTCCAGCCCAGTTTGATGCAGTCCAGCCCACATTAACAAAGTCCAGCTCTGTTTGATCCAGCCCAGCCCAGTTTAATCCAGTCCAGCTCACTTCAATCCAGCTCAGCCCACTTTAACCCAGTCCAGCCGAGTTTGACAGAGCCCAGCTCAGTTTAACACAGTCCAGCCATATTTAATACACTCCAGCTCAGTATAATCCCCTCCAGACCAGTTTAACCCGGTCCAGTCGTGTTTAATTTACTCCGGATCAGATTAACCCAATCCAGCCCAGTTTGATACAGCCCAGCCCAGTTTAATCCAGTCCAGCCATATTTAATACACTCCAGCTAAGTATAATCTACTACAGCCCAGTTTGATCCAGGCCAGCCCAGTTTAATCCAGGCCAGCTCAGTTCAATCCAGCCCAGCCCAGCCCAGTTTAATCCAGTCCAACCAACTTTAACCCAGTCCAGCCCTGTTTGATACAGCCCAGCCCAGTTTAACACAGTCCAGCCATATTTAATACATTCCAGCTCAGTATAATCCCCTCCAGCCCAGTTTAACCCAGTCCAGTCCAGTTTAATCCACTCCGGATCAATTTAAAACAATCCAGCCCAGCCCAGTTTATCCCAATCCAGCCCAG
>NW_026916036.1:0-31899 GCF_034315485.1 Pezoporus occidentalis
CCCATTACCCCCATATACCCCATTACCCCATATACCCCATTACCCTCATGTGTCCCATTACCCCCACACATCCAATTACCCCCATATACCCCACTACCCCCATATACCTCATTACCCCCATACATCCAATTAACCCCATATACCCCATTACTGCCATGTGTCCCATTAACCCCCTACATCCCCATTACCCCCATATACCCCATTACCCCCATACATCCAATTACCCCCATATACCCCATTAACCCCCTACATCCCCATTACCCCATTACCCCCATATACCCCATTACCCCATGTGTCCCATTAACCCCCTACATCCCCATTACCCCATTAACCCCCTACATCCCCATTACCCCATTACCCCCATATACCCCATTACCCCATATACCCCATTAACCTCCTACATCCCCATTACCCCCCCCCCCCCGTTTTCCCGCGCTCACCGATGACGGCGCTGGCTCCGCGCCGCCCCGCTCCCCGCGCGCGCGCCGCCAGCCGCACGCGCTCCACCTCCAGCAGGTGGCGCCGCCGCTCCTGGCGCGCGCCCTCCTTGGCGTCCCTCAGCGCGCCCTCCAGCGCGTGCACGCGGCCAGCCGTTGTGCGCAGGCGCCGCTCCAGCCGCGGCAGCTCCAGGCGCAGGTCTGCATTGTCACGTACCAGCTGCGCGCGCAGCGCCCGCGTCACCGCCCGGAGCACCCGAACCCCTCCGGGAGCACCCGAACCCTTCCGAACCCCCTCCGGGACACCCGAACCATTCCGAACCCCCCCCCCCCCCCCTCGGGAACTTCCGAACCCCCCCGGGAGCACCCGAACACCGCCGGGAGCACCCGAACCCTTCCGAACCCCCTCGGGAACACCCGAACCCTCTCGGGAACACCCGAACCCTTCCGACCCCCCCCCCCCCCCCCCGGGAACACCTGAACCCTGACGGGAGCACCCGAACTCCTCCGAACGACCCCGGGAACACCCGAACTCCTCCGAACCTCGCCGGGAGAACCCGAACTCAGCCGGGAACCCCCAGCCCCGCCTTGGACCCGCCCGGCACGGGGAAGCCCCGCACCCACAGGCTGGGTTATGGCACCCCCCCAGGCCCCACTCACTCCCAGTGCCGGCGGTCCCAGCCCCAGTGCTGCCACAAGCAGCGGGGGGGGGGGGCAGTTGGGTGCGCCACAGTCAAGGGGAGGGGGCAACGAAGCACCGGGCAGGGCAGTGCCCCCCCCCCCCCCCCAGTTATGGGGGTGCCCATGGGACAGAGATGGGGGGGCGGTAGCTTGGACACCCAAAGCTCCAGCTAAGGGGAAGGCAGTGGGGAGGGGGGGAGCATCACCGTGTGCCGCCAATGGCCATGCTTCCCTGCCCCCCCATCATGGGGTTTGGGGGGGCTGGGACCCCAAGATGAAGCTGGGGGTGGGATGGATGGGGTATGGCCATGGGGGGGCTGCACCCACCTGTTTGTGAACCTTTGTAAGCTGCTCCAGGTTGTTCTCAAGAAAGGAAATCTTCTGCTTCTGGGAGTGCAGCCCCCCACTGTCCTCGGGCTCCAGCTCTGCGCTCTGGCGGAGGGGTTCGGGGGGGCAGCGGGGGAGCCCCCTGAACGTCAGCACCTCCAACCCGGGACCCCCCAGCCTGAGACCCCCCCCAAACCTGGCGTCCCCCAACCTGAGACCACCACAACCCAGGACCCCTCAACCTGAGACCCCCCCAAACCAGGACCCCCCATCTGAGCCCCCCCCAAACCCCTCATCCCCCAACCTGAGACCCCCCCAAAACCTGGCATCCCCCAACCTTAGACCACCCCAACCCGGGACCCCCCAACCTGAGACCCCCCAAACCCCTCATCCCCCAACCTGAGACCCCCCCAAAACCTGGCATCCCCCAACCTTAGACCACCCCAACCCGGGACCCCCCAACCTGAGACCCCCCAAACCTGGCATCCCCCAACCCGAGACCACCCCAGCCTGGGACCCCCCCAGCCTGAGACCCCCCCCCAACTGGGACTCCCCAAACTGAGCCCCCCCCAACCGCTCTGGCACCCCCCATGGTGCTGATCTGAGACCCCCCCCAGACTCCCTCCAATGGCCAAACTGGGACCCCCTGATCCCCCATACTCAGACTGCGCCCCTCCCACTTGAGCCGGGCCCCCCTGCCAACCCCCCCAGTGCCCCATTCTTTCATCCTTGACCCCCTCCCCCCCCATTCCCCCCCCCTCACTTTCTTGACTCGAGTCGTGACGTCTTGAACGAACAGCTTGCGCAGGTTGTGGAGGGTCTGGAGTTCACGAGCCTGGGGGGGGGGGGGCACGGTGACCTCAACCCCATCCCACGACCCCCCCAGTCCCCCCAGACCCCCTCAACCTACCACAGTCTCCTCCAGCCCCTTGAGGTCCTGCTTGGACTGTTCATGGCGCTCATGGAGGAACCTGGGGGGGCACCCCAAGATTGAGGAGGGGGCACCCCAAAAAATGGGGGGGAGCCTCAGGGGAGGTACAAGGATGTTGGGGGCCTGGAGGGGGCTTTCGGGGGGTGCTGAGAGAGGACCCCAAGTGTTGAGGGGGGTCCTGGTAATGGGGGGGGGCGGTTCCGGGGGGGTCTCACGTGAGCTCCTGCAGCCGCGCAGCCTTGGCCTGCTCCTGGCGCCGCAGCTCCTCGTGCTCCCCCCGCAGCTTCTGCAGCTCCAGCTCCAGGCGCTGCGTCAGGCTGGGGGGGGGAAGGGATGGGGAGGGTCGGGGGGGGGAAGGGATGGGGAGGGTCGTGGGGGGGAAGGGATGGGGAGGGTCGGGGGGAAGGGAAGGGATGGGGAGGGGGGGGGAAGGGAAGGGAGGGTCGGGGGGGGGAGGGATGGGGAGGGGGGGGGGAAGGGATGGGGAGGGTCGGGGGGGGGAAGGGATGGGGAGGGTCGGGGGGTGAAGGGATGGGGAGGGTCGGGGGGTGAAGGGATGGGGAGGGTCGGGTGGGGGGGAAGGGATGGGGAGGGTCGGGGGGGGCAGAGGGCTCGAGCTCTGCCCCCCCAGTCCCATCGCACCAGTGAAGGGCTGGGGCTGGGAGCAGGGCAGGGGTCGGGGGCAGGTCGGGCCGGGGGGGCCTCACTCACTCCCGCAGCTCATCAATGGTTTTCTGCCGCTCGTTGAGCTCGTCCCGGAGGCGCCCGAGCTGCGAGTGCTGCACCTGGGACATGGGGACAGCGGTGACACCAGGGACAGCAGTGATACCGGTGACACCAGGGGCAGCAGTGATACCGGTGACACCAGCAACACCGGTGACACCAGGGACAGCAGTGATACCGGTGACACCAGGGACAGCAGGGACACCGGTGACACCCGTGATACCGGTGACACCAGGGACAGCAGGGGCACCGGTGACACCCGTGATACCGGTGACACCAGGGACAGCAGGGACACCGGTGACACCAGGGACAGCAGGGACACCGGTGACACCAGGGACAGCAGTGATACCGGTGACACCAGGGACAGCAGTGATACCGGTGACACCAGCAACACCGGTGACACCAGTGATACCGGTGACACCAGGGACAGCAGGGGCACCGGTGGCAGCAGTGATACCGGTGACACCAGGGACAGCAGTGATACCGGTGACACCAGTGACACCAGGGGCACTCCAATGCACCCCAGAGACACCTCCCTCCAGTGCTGCGCCTGTGACGCCAAGCAGCGCCCCCTGGTGCCCCCCACCCACCGCACCCACAACCCCTGCCCCTGACACCCTTCTGCCGCTGCCCCGGCTCAGCACCGGGACCCTCAGCACCCCCAGGGACCCTCCACCCCTCCCGGGGGCCCCAGCACCCCCAGGATCATCCTGTAACCCCAGCACCCCCGGAACGCCTCCCCCCACTGCCACATCCCCACCGCCTTCAGGGACCCCCCCAGGGTCTTGGCCGCACCAACGCCCCCTCACCTTGATTTCGTCCATGTCCTGGGTCTCATCCTGCTTGCGGGCTCCCCCCTGCGCTGTGTCTGTGGGGCAGAGTTCACCATGGGGAGCCCCCCAAGTCCCCCCAGGGCCCAGGTGCTGCTGTGCCCCCAGGTGCCCCCCGCTCCGCCCCGCGCCCCGTCCTCACCCTGCGCCTGCAGCCGCGCCAGCTCCTCGCTGAGGGCATCGTTGCTCTCCTCCAGGTTCCGCCTCTTGAGCTCCACCGCCTGCGTGTACTCGGTCAGGGAGCGGATCTTCGCCTCGTGCTGCGGGACCAGCGTCAGCTCCGGCCCTGGGGCACGGGGACAGCCCCGGCACCCCCCGGACAGCCCCGGGCTGGGCCACGGGGGCACCGAACCCTGGGACCCTCAATCATGGGGGCACCAAACCCTGGGACCCTCAAACATGGGGACACCAAGCCCTGGGACACTCAATCATGGGGACACCAAGCCCTGGGACACTCAATCATGGTGACATCAAGCCCTGGGACACTCAATCATGGGGACACCAAACCCTGGGACCCTCAATCATGGGGACACCAAGCCCTGGGACACTCAATCATGGGGACACCAAGCCTTGGGATGCTCAATCATGGGGACACCAAGACTTGGGACCCTCAATCATGGCGACACCAAGCCTTGGGATGCTCATTCATGGGGACACCAAGCCTTGGGACCCTCAATCATGGGGACACCAAACCTTGGGACACTCAATCATGGGGGCACCAAACCCTGGGACACTCAATCATGAGGACACCAAGCCTTGGGATGCTCAGTCATGGGGACACCAAGCCTTGGGACGCTCAATCAGGGGGACACCAAGTCTTGGGACCCTCAATCATGGGGACACCAAGCCTTGGGATGCTCAGTCATGAGGACACCAAACCCTGGGACACTCAATCATGGGGACACCAAGCCTTGGGACGCTCAATCAGGGGGACACCAAGTCTTGGGACCCTCAATCATGGGGACACCAAGCCTTGGGATGCTCAGTCATGAGGACACCAAACCCTGGGACACTCAATCATGGGGACACCAAGCCTTGGGACGCTCAAGCATGGGGACACCAAGCCTTGGGACCCTCAAGCATGGGGACACCAAGCCTTGGGACCCTCAATCATGAGGACACCAAGCCTTGGGATGCTCAGTCATGGGGACACCAAACTTTGGGACAATCAATCATGGGGGCACCAAACCCTGGGGCACTCAATCATGGGGACACCAAGCCTTGGGATGCTCAGTCATGGGGACACCAAGCCTTGGGATGCTCAATCATGGAGACACCAAGCCTTGGGATGCTCAGTCATGGGGACACCAAACCCTGGGGACTCCGCTCTGGCAGGTCCCCACCTGGGAGATAAGGAGCTGGCAGGAGGAGAGCTCACGCCCGGTCACCTCCAGCTTGCGGTGGCATTCGACCTGCAGGTTCTCCAGCTGCCGGCACCGCTTCACCATTGACTTCACCTCTGACTTGATCTTGCTGACATAGAGCCGGGCCACGGCGAACTCCTCCTCGATGGCCCCTGTCACCTCCACCGGCTGCACAGGCATGGGCAGTGTGGTACAGGCATGGACATGGGTTAACATCACATGGGCGTGGGCATGGGCATGGACATGGGTCAACATGGCACAGACATGGACATGGGTCAACATGGCATGGGCATGGACATGGGTCAACATGGCACAGACATGGACATGGGCATGGACATGGGTCAACATGGCACGGACATGGACATGGGCATGGACATGGGTCAACATGGCAAGGACATGGACATGGGTCAACATGGCATGGACATGGGCGTGGGCACGGGTCAACATGGCATGGACATGGACATGGGCATGGGTCGACATGGACATGGGCATGGGTCAACATGGCGCAGACATGGACATGGGCATGGACATGGGCATGGACATGGGTCAACATGGCATGGACAAGGGCATGGACATGGACATGAGTCAACATGGCACAGACATGGACATGGGCATGGACATGGGCATGGACATGGGTCAACATGGCATGGACAAGGGCATGGACATGGACATGAGTCAACATGGCACAGACATGGACATGGGCATGGACATGGACATGGGTCAACATGGCATGGACATGGGCATAGACATGGGTCAGCATGGCACAGACATGGACATGGGTCAACATGGCACAGACATGGGCATAGGCAGGGGTCAACACATCACAGGCATGGGCACGACACAGCCATGGCACAGTCTGAGCATGCGCACAGCACACTCATGGGTATGGTATGGCATGAGCATGCCATGAACACTGCATGCACACAACCACGCCCTGGTGTGCCCAAGCGCACCCCATCATGAACATGGGTCCATCACAGACACGGCCCAGTCCCAGCGCAGCACGGGCACATCCCACCCGCGGGTGCCCCTCCTGACTGGGTGCCTGCCCGTGGGTGCCCCTCCCGCTCTCACCAGCTTGATCTCGCCATTGCCCAGGATGAGGCTGAACTCGCTGAGGTCCCTCAGGAGCCCATTGAGCACCTCGGCTGCCCGCGAGCGCTGCTGCGCCCCGAGATCCAGCACCCGCTGCAGCTCCGACTGCAGCGACAGCGACAGCGCCTGCGGCACAGACACAACACACCAAATAGCCCCAAACCAGCCCCAAACACAGCAACAGTGCCTGCTGCATGGACACACCGTACCAAACAGCCCAAAACAGCCCCAAAACAGCCCCAAAACCAGCCCCAAAACACTTCAAACACAGCAACAGTGCCTGCGGCACAGACACACTGCACCAAACAGCCCAAAACAGCACAAGACAGCCCCAAAATTACCTGAAAACCAGCCCCAAACACACCGACAGTGCCTGTGGCATAGACACACAGCACCAAACAGCCTAAAACCACCCCCAAACCAGCCCCAAGCAGTGAGAGCACCTGCGGCACAGGCACACTACAACGAACAGCCCTAACCAGCCCAAACAGCCCCAAACCACCCCCAAACCCACCTGAAAACCGGCCCCCAACACAGCGAAAGCGCCTTCGGCACGGACACACTGCACCAAACACCCCAAACCAGCCAAAACCACCCCAAAACCACCCTCAAAACAGCCCAAACCAGTCCCAAATACAGCAACAGCACAATTAGCGTGCTCTGTCGCCCCCTCCAGGCTCCCGCCGGTACCGCAGCTCGGGTGCTCTGTCGCCCCCTCCAGGCTGCCGCCGGTACCGCAGCTCGGGTGCTCTGTCGCCCCCGCCAGGCTGCCGCCGGTACCGCAGCTCGGGTGCTCTGTCGCCCCCTCCAGGCTGCCGCCGGTACCGCAGCTCGGGTGCTCTGTCGCCCCCGCCAGGCTGCCGCCGGTACCGCAGCCGCTCCGCTCACCTCGGTGCGCGCCAGCTCGTCGCTGAGCCGCCGGTTCTGGCGGCCGCTGTCTTCCGCCTCCTGCGCTTTGCGGTCGTAGCTCCGCGCCAGCTCCTCCAGCGCCGCCAGCACCTCCGTCACCTCGGCCCGGGCCGCGCCGTGCTCCGCCCGCAGCGCCGCCAGCTCCCGCCGCGCAGCCTCGCCCCCTCCCCGCGCTGCCGCCAGCACCTGCAGGGGGAGGGTCCCGGGGGTCATCGTTGGGGGTCGCGAGGGATCGGGACTGGGGGGGTGTCCAAGGGATCCAGGTGGGGGTCCCAGAGGGGTTCATGGGGGAGGGGTTGAGGTCCAGGGGGTCGTGGTGGGGGTCCCGGGGGTCCCAGTGGAAGTGTCAGAGAGGTTCCCATGGGCACTGGATTAAGGGTTCAAACGATCAGGGTGGGGGTCCCAGAGGGGTTCAAGGGGGTCCCAGGGGGTCATCACGGGGTTCCAGCAGGGGAGGAGGTTGCAGGGTCAGTCAGATAGAGATGGGGGACACGGGGTTTGGAGGGGGACCCTCACCTCCTCCTGGTCCAGCATCTGTTGCTTGAGCTTCTCCATGATCTGGCTTTGCTGGTTGATCTCATCATCCTGGGGAGAGCATAGTGGGGCTCACGCTGGCCCCGAGGGTCTGGGGCAGTGGGGGACATCTCAGGGGGCACCCAGGGGCTGATGGGGGGTCTGTGGCAGGCCTCTTTGGGGGTGCCCACCTTGTCATCCAGCTGCTTGTAGAGCTTGCGGATCTCCTCCTCATACTTGTGCCGCTCCTCCTCCGAGATGTGGATGACGATGGAGGAGCTGTTGTCGTTCAGGGGGGTCTCGCTGGTGGGTCCTGGCCCCGGCCCCTCGCCCGGCCCCACCTCAGCCTCAGCCCCATTCAACTGCTCCGTCTCGGGCACGGCCTCTCCTGGGGATGTGGCCTCAGCTCAGAGGGGTCCCCTCTTAATACTGGGCTCCCCTCGCGGGCACTGGGGTCCCCTCATGGACAATGGGGTCCCCTCCCGGCACTGGGGTCCCCCCTCACCGCTCCGCCAGCGGCTCAGCTCAGCCTCCAGCTTCCCGATGGTCTCCTTCAGAGCCTTGTTCTTCTCCTTCTCCTTCTCGTACTTCTTCTTCCACTGCTCGGCCGTGAGCTCCAGGTTCACTGATGCTGTGTTCTTGATGGTCTTGGCCCTGGGGGGGGGGGGGGGGCATCCCTCAAGTGAGAGCCCTCCCCAACACCCTTGTTCCAGAGATGCCCTGAAGTGCCCCCTACAGAGACTCCCACCAGGGGCCACCGCCAAAGAGGGCTGTTGGGGTGCAGTTGTGTCCCATGGGTGCTGTTGGGTGCAGTTGAGTCCCATGGGTGCTCTTGGGTGCCATGGGTGCAGTTGTGTCCTATGGGTGCACTTGTGTGCCATGGGTGCTGTTGGGTGCCATGGGTGCAGTTGGGTGCCATGGGTGCTGTTGGGTGCCATGGGTGCTATTGGGCGACATGGGTGCTATTGGGTGCCATGGGTGCAGTTGGGTTCAATGGGTGCAGTTGTTTCCCATGGATGCATTTGGGTCCAATGGGTGCCATGGGTGCAGCTGTTCCCCATGACTGCAGTTGGTTGCCATGGATGCAGCTGGGTGCAGTTGTGTCCCATGGATACAGTTATGTCCCATGGGGGCAGTTGTGTCCCATGGGTGTAGTTGGGTGCCATGGGTGGAGTTGTGTCCCATGGGTGCAGTTGTGTCCCATGGGTGCGGTTGTGTCCCATGGGTGCAGTTGGGTGCCATGGGTGCAGTTGTGTCCCATGGGTGCAGTTGTGCCCCATGGGTGCAGTTGGGTGCCATGGGTGCAGTTGGGTGCCATGGGTGCAGTTGTGTCCCATGGGTGCAGTTGGGTGCCATGGGTGCAGTTGTGCCCCATGGGTGCAGTTGTGTCCCATGGGTGCAGTTGTGCCCCATGGGTGCAGTTGGGTGCCATGGGTGCAGTTGTGTCCCATGGGTTCAGTTGTGTCCCATGGGTGCAGTTGTGTCCCATGGGTGCAGTTGGGTGCCATGGGTGCAGTTGTGTCCCATGGGTGCAGTTGTGTCCCATGGGTTCAGTTGTGTCCCATGGGTGCAGTTGTGTCCCATGGGTGCAGTTGTGCCCCATGGGTGCAGTTGTGTCCAATGGGTGCAGTTGTGTGCCATGGGTGCAGTCGTGTCCCATGGGTGCGGTTGTGTCCCATGGTGCAGTTGTGTGCCATGGGTTCAGTTGTGTCCCATGGGTGCGGTTGTGTCCCATGGGTGCAGTTGTGCCCCATGGGTGCAGTTGGGTGCCATGGGTGCAGTTGTGTCCCATGGTGCAGTTGTGTCCCATGGGTGCAGTTGTGCCCCATGGGTGCGGTTGTGTCCCATGGGTGCAGTCGTGCCCCATGGGTGCAGTTGTGTGCCATGGGTGCAGTCGTGTCCCATGGGTGCGGTTGTGTCCCATGGTGCAGTTGTGTCCCATGGGTGCAGTTGTGCCCCATGGGTGCAGTTGTGTCCCATGGGTGCGGTTGTGTCCAATGGGTGCAGTTGTGTGCCATGGGTGCAGTCGTGTCCCATGGGTGCGGTTGTGTCCCATGGTGCAGTTGTGTGCCATGGGTTCAGTTGTGCCCCATGGGTGCGGTTGTGTCCCATGGGTGCAGTTGTGCCCCATGGGCGCGGTTGTGTCCCATGGGTGCAGTTGTGTCCCATGGGTTCAGTCGTGCCCCATGGGCGCTGTTGGGTGCCCGGCGCTCCCCCCCCACCTCTGCCCGAAGAGCAGCGTGGAGCGGGTCTCGGCGTCGTTGTAGCTGGAGGGGGAGCAGCAGATGAACATGGTGGTGCGGCAGTTCCCGCCCAGCGAGTCCTGCAGGATCCGCGTCATTTTGCTGTCCCGGTAGGGCACGTAAACCTTCTGCGGGCGGGAGCAGCGCTTCAGCACCGCCGCGCGGACAGCGCCCGGCGGGGCGGCGGCAGGGGTGGTTGTGGGGCAGGAGGGGAGGTTGTGGGGTAACAGGGGTGGTTGTGGGGCAGGAGGGGAGGTTGTGGGGTAACAGGGGTGGTTGTGGGGCAGCAGGGTGGTTGTGGGGCAGGAGGGGTGTTTATGGGGCAGCAGTGGTGGTTGTGGGGCAGCAGGGTGGTTGTGGGGCAGCAGTGGTGGTTGTGGGGCAGCAGGGTGGTTGTGGGGCAGGAGGGGTGTTTATGGGGCAGCAGTGGTGGTTGTGGGGCAGGAGGGGTGGTTATGGCGTAACAGGGGTGGTTGTGGGGCAGCAGGGGAGGTTATGGGGCAGCAGGAGTGGTTTTGGGGCAGGAGGGGTGGTTATGGGGCAGCAGTGGTGGCTGTGGGGCAGCAGGGGTGGCTGTAGGGCAGGAGGGAAGGTTATGGGGCAGCAGCAGTGGTTGTGGGGCAGGAGGGGTGGTTATGGGGTAACGGGTGGTTGTGGGGCAGCAGGGGTGGTTATGGGGCAGCAGCAGAAGTGACTGTGGGGCATCAGCAAGGGCGGTTATGGGGCAGCAGTGGTGGCTGTGGGGCAGCAGGGGTGGCTATGGGGCAGGAGGGAAGGTTATGGGCAGCAGCAGTGGTTGTGGGGCAGGAGGGGTGGTTATGGGGTAACGGGTGGTTGTGGGGCAGCAGGGGTGGTTATAGGGCAGCAGCAGAAGTGACTGTGGGGCATCAGCAAGGGCGGTTATGGGGCAGCAGTGGTGGTTATGGGGCAGCAGTGGTGGCTGTGGGGCAGCAGGGGTGGCTGTGGGGCAGCAGGGGTGGTTATGGGGCAGCAGGGGTGGCTGTGGGGCAGCAGGGGTGGTTATGGGGCAGCAGGGGTGGTTATGGGGCAGCAGTGGTGGTTGTGGGGCAGCAGGGGTGGCTGTGGGGCAGCAGGGGTGGTTGTGGGGCAGCAGGGGTGGTTATGGGGCAGCAGCAGAGGTGACTGTGGGGCATCAGCAAGGGCGGTTATGGGGCAGCAGTGGTGGTTATGGGGCAGCAGTGGTGGCTGTGGGGCAGCAGTGGTGGCTGTGGGGCACCCCCCGGGTCTCACCGTGCCCTCGGCCAGTGCCGAGATGACGTTGCCCAGCGCCGAGAGCGATTTGTTGATGTTCTTGGCCTCGTCCAGCACCGCTCCCTCGGCCCCGGTCTTGCTGACCTGCGGGGCTGGAGGCTCAGGGACCCCCGTGAGGCCCCCCCGGCCCAGGGCTCCCCCTAGGGACTGGCCCAGCACCGGGACCCACCTGAGACACACACCCCCCCCCCCCCAGGGCCCCCCAGTCCCAGGCACCTCCGCCCCCCCCATCCTGAGCCCCACCGCGGTCCCGCAGCGCCAGGGCCCCCCCCCACCTTCTCGCTCCCGGCCAGGTCCACCAGGTAGAGCTTCCCGCTGAGCTTCTGCTCCGTCTCCATGTTCTCCTGCTTGATGTTGATGAGGAAGATGCTGTGGCTGCGGGAGCTGTGCTCGTTCATGTCTGCGGGCAGGGCAGAGGCTGCACCCACTGCGCCCCACGGCCCCCCCAGGGCCCTCCGTGCCCCCCCCCGTGCTCACTGGTGACCGCCACGTGCCGGTTGGATTTGCCCTCGTCGATCACGTCCAGGATCTCCTCGGGGCTGGACACGAAGCGCTCGGTGCAGCCCTGGGGGGGGGTGAAGGAAAGGGGGGGGGGTGTTGGGGTCCCGGAGCCCTCCTCTGGGGATGGCCCCCCCCCCCCCCCCCCCGGGCTGCTCCTGACCTTGACGTAGGGAACCCGGTTCTTGTCCTCGTGCACCGAGAGGTTGGTCTTGGTCACTGGGGGGGGACGTGGGGTGGTGACCCCCAGAGGAGCTCCCAGTGCCCCCCAGGGCCCCTCCCTCGCCCCTCCCCCCCCCTCCCCCCGCCCCTCCCCCACTCACTGTCCAGCAGGTCCCGGATCTTGTCCAGGTAAATTTCAAAGTAAGAAACCTGTGGGGATGGGGGCGGGGAGGAACCAACCTCTCAGTGCCCGCAGTGCCCCCCAGTGCCCTCAGAGCCCCCCAGTGCTCCCAGTGCCCTGCAGTGACCCCAGTTACCCCCAGTGCTCCCAGTGTCCCCCAGTGCTCCCAGTGCCCCCAGTTCCCCTCAGTGCTCCCAGTGCCTCCAGTGCCCCCCAGTGCCCCCCAGTGCCTCCAGTGCCCCCAGCATTCTCAGTGCCCCCAGTGCTCCCAGTGCCTCCAGTGCTCCCAGTGCCCCCCAGTGCTCCCAGTGCCCCCCAGTGCTCCTAGTGTTCCCAGTGCCCTCCAGTGCCTCCAGTGCCCCCAGTGCTCCCAGTGCCCTGCAGTGGTCCCAGTGTCCCCCAGTGCTCCCAGTGACCCCCAGTGCCTGAAGTGTCCCCCAGCATTCCCAGTGCCCCCAGTGCTCCCAGTACTCCCAGTGCCTCCCAGTGCCTCCAGTGCCCCCCACTGGCCCCCAGTGCTCCCAGTGCTCCCCAATGCTCCTCAGCACCCCCAGTGCTCCCAGTGCCCACCTTGATGTGGAACTCGAGGTTCTCGTCCATGGCGTAGATGTGGTTGAAGATGTCGCGGGCGATGCGGGGGATGATGCCCATGCCCTGGGGGTCGTGCAGCTTCCCCTGCGCACCGAGGGGAGGGGAGCAGAGGGACCCCGGTGGGTGCCGCGGACCCGGGGGTGCTGCCCCCCCCCCCATAGCCCCCCCCTCACCTCCATGGTGTGGGTCTTGCCCGAGGATGTCTGCCCATAGGCGAAGATGGTGCCGTTGTACCCGGCCAGCACGTCTGCAGGGGGGAGGGTGCACACGAGCCCCCTTGGGACCCCCCCCCGGACCCCCATGGACTCCCCCAGAACCCCAGGGACAGCCAAAAGCTCTGTGACCCCCCAAGAACCCTGAGATCCCCTCCGAGATCCCCAATGGTCCCCAAGGACCCCTGAGAGACCCCAAAGGACCCCACAGCACCCTCGAACCTCCCCCGGGTGCTGCGGAGCCCCAGGACCTGCTGCGCCCCCCCCCCCAAAGGACCCCCCCGAGCATCTCCCCTAGCCAACATCACCCCCCCCCAAATCTGCTCCTGTCACCCCCTGCACCCTCCATGTCCCCATGGATGTGGGTGTCCCTGGAGGAGGGTGCCTCAGCCATGACCCCCAGAGGCCCCCCCCAAGACCGCCCCCCCCGGCCTCACCCTTGACGATCTGCATGGCGCAGGCATGGTAGACCTGCTCCTGGGTGGTGTTGGGGGGGAACACGCGGTCGAAGACGTAGGTTTTGCCCTGGGGGGGGGTGTGATGGGGTCAGGAGACACCCCCAGAAGGTGCTGGGGGGCTGCAGCAGGGTGGGGGGGGGCGGTCAGCTCCAGTGAGCCTCAGTGAGGGAGGTGGAAGGTGGCCGGGGGTCTCTCGCACAGCCCTGGGGCACTCGTACCCCCCCCCCCGCCATGTACCCTGGAACCCCCACAACCCCCCAGTGTCCTCACCCCCACAGCTACCCCAGACCCCATAAACCTCCCCATAGACTCCCATAGACCCCCAAGCCCCCCATACTGCCCCATAGACTCCCATAGACCTCCAACCCCCCCATACTGCCCCATAGACTCCCATAGACCTCCAACCCCCCCATACTGCCCCATAGATTCCCATAGACCCCTAACCTCGCCATACTGCCCTATAGACACTCATAGACGTCCAACCCCCCCCATACTGCCCCATAGACTCCCACAGACCCCTAAACCCACCATACCACCTCATAAACTCCCACAGACCCCCAAGCCTCTATACTGCCTCATAGATTCCCATAGATCCCCAACTCTCCCATACTGCCCCATAGACTCCCATAGACCCCCAACACCCCCCATACTGCCCCATAGACCCCATAGATACCCAACCCCCCCATACTGCCCCATAGACACCATAGATACCCACCCCCACCCCCCGCCTCATAGACTCCACATATGCTCAATCTCACCCCACAGCTCCATAGACCCCATAGCCCCTCCCAGCCCCTCTGGACACCATCGTAGCCCCCTACTCTCCCACACAGGCCCATAGACCCCCCTAGACACCCCCAGCCCCCCATAGACACCTAATGCACTCCTGTACATCTCTACATATACCCATCAGCTACCCGCAACTGCCATAGGCCCCCATAGGCCCCCATAGCACCCCAGCCCCCCGTAGGACCCATAGACCCCCATAGAACCCCAGCCTCCCAAGCCCAATAGACTCCCACTCCCCCCAGCCCCCAATAGGCCCTAGACACCCTCAGCCACCCTACACCCCTAATGCCCCCCACCCCCCCATAAATCCCCAGAGACGCTCAACCCCCTCAGCTCCCCAACGTCCCCGCACCAATATACCCCCAGACCTACATAGGCGCCCATAGAACCCTCAGCTCCCCCAGCTCCCCACAGCCCCCATAGCCCCCCACAGCCCCCAGCGCCGGCAGGGAGCTGTCCAGGTCCCGGTGCTGAAACGCCGCAGCCACCCCCAACCACCGCAGCACGGACACGGGCACCACGGTCCCGCCCGCTCGCGGTCCCGCACCCCTCATCCACCGCCATTGCCGTACCCCCCCCAAAGCCCTGCATCCTCCCCCCCAACCATCCCCGCAACACCCCGCATTGCGCCGGCACAACCGCACAGCGACACCCCCCCCCCCTACAGCCCCACTGCAGCCCCATGGGAGATGCCCCCTCCCCTCCAAGGAACCCCCACCTCAGGGCCGGAACCTCTCCGTACCCGGGTGAGGATGTTAATGGGGGGGGGCGTTATACTGGGGGGCGGGTGTCCCTCAGCCCCCCCCCTTCACTACGCCCCTAACAAAGGGCAGGGCCGCAGTGGGGGGGGGCTGCGGCAAAAACAAACCCCCCTCAGTGATGCTCTTGGGTCCCGATCGTGCTTCCCCCGGGGTGTCTCCGCTCATTGTAAACACCACCCCCCCCCCCGGCACTGGGACAGACTGGGGCAAACTGGGAGCGCTGGAACATCAGGAATGGGGGGGGGGGGGGCTGAGAAGAAAGCGCTTGAATGGGGGGGAGGCCTTTGGGCCACACCCAGGGTGACCCCCCCAAAACAGGTTCTACCCCATCAAGCTGACCCATATCCCGTCCCCCTCCCTCAGGCCGGTTGTCCCCCATCCTGGTGACCCCCCCCTCCCCGCACTCACCCCCACCACGACGCTGTCATCGCCCTGGAACACGGGCAGGAACCGGTCCCCACGAAGGATCTCGGCGGGGCTGAGGGGCCGGAACCGGCACAGGACCTTGATGCTGCACTCGGTGCTGGGCTCGGCCATGGCGGCACCGGAGGGCAGTGACAAGAGTTTAGGGGGGAGGACACGGGACCCGGAGAGGGGGCCCAAGGGTGCTTCTGGGACCCGGGAGGGTGCGGGGAGTCACCCGGGGATGCGGGTGATGCCCAAGAGTGCTGCTGACAACAGGAGGGTCAAGTGGTACCCGGGATGCAGGATGCTCTCTGGGGGATGCAGGCTAGTACCCAGGGATGCAGGATGCTGTCCGGGATGCAGGGTGGTACCCAGGGATGTAAGATGCTCTCCGGGATGCAGGGTGGTACCCAGGGATGCAGGATGCTGTCCGGTGGTGCAGGGTGGTACCCAGGGATGCAGGATGGTACCCGGGGGTGCAGGGGGCGGCGGGAGGGCGGTGCCGGGGTGGGGGAAGCTCCGCAGCGCTCCCTGCTCCAGTGACCGCGCCGCTGTCGCCGCTGCAGCCCCGGTACCGGGTGATGGGGAGGGGGGGAACCGCCCCCCGCCCGTTCTCCCCCACCCGCCGTGTTAAGGTGGAGCTGCCAGAACATCTTAAGGTGGACGGAGATGACGGGGGGAACGCTCCCCCCAAAGTGCTGATTCACTGAGGGGGGGGGGGGGGGGGGGGGGGGGGCAGGACGGCGGCGACTCTGGTCCGGATGGGGAGGGGGGGGGGGGTGTCGGCACAGGGCCAGTTCCCTTCCCCCCCCAGGGAATCCACTAGCTCTGACTCATGCCCCTGCCCCCCAGCACTGAGGCCGGGCACATTCGCCTGTGCTCCCCCCCCATCTCTGCCCCCCAAAACCACGCCTGCATGGAGCCCCCCCGGGCACGGCCCACCCCGAGCACCCCCCCTTATGTCACCCTTGCGGGTACCCTCTGTGTGACCGCCCCCTTGTGTAGCTCCCGTGGGTACCCCCCATGTGCCCCCCACGTCCCCCCTTGTGCCCCCCACATCCCCCGCGCCCCCCCCCCCGTTGCCCCCTTGCGCTCCCCGCCCCCTCTGCGCAGGCCCCGCCCCACGCGCCATTCCCGCGCAGTTCTCGCGAGATCGGCCCCGCCCGCGCAGGCCGCGCTCGGCTCTTGGCGGACCCGGGCCCGACCCCCCCGTTACCGACCCCCTGAAATGGCCGACCCCAAGTATGCCGACCTGCCCGGCATCGTGAGTGCGGGGGGGGCCGGGGGGGGCGGCCCAGGGGGTGCGTGAGGGGCTCGCGGGGCCTGTGTGAGACTGAGGGGTCCCCATGAACTGTGGGAGCTGAGGTGAGGGGGGGGGGATGGCAGAGGGGCTCCAGGTCAGCCCATGGGGTATTTGGGGGTGCAGGGGAAATGGGAGGTGTTGGGGGGTGTTTGGGGGTGCAGGGGCAATGGGAGGTGTTGGGGGGTGTTTGGGGGTGCAGGGGCAATGGGAGGTGTTGGGGTGTTTGTGGGTGCAGGGGAAATGGGAGGTGTTGGGGGGTGTTTGGGGGTGCAGGGGCAATGGGAGGTGTTTGGGGGTGCAGGGGCAATGGGAGGTGTTGGGGATGTTTGTGGGTGCAGGGGCAATGGGAGGTGTTGGGGGGTGTTTGTGGGTGCAGGGGCAATGGGAGGTGTTTGGGGGTGTTTGTGGGTGCAGGGGCAATGGGAGGTGTTTGGGGGTGCAAGGGCAATGGGAGGTGTTGGGGGGTGTTTGGGTGCAGGGGCAATGGGAGGTGTTGGGGGATGCAGTGGCAATGGGAGGTGTTGGGGGGTGTTTGGAAGTGCAGGGGCAATGGGAGGTGTTGGGGGGTGTTTGTGGGTGCAGGGGCAATGGGAGGTGTTGGGTGTTTGGGGGTGCAGGGGCAATGGGAGGTGTTGGGGGGTGTTTGTGGGTGCAGGGGCAGTGGGAGGTGTTGGGGGGTGTTTGGGGGTGCAAGGGCAATGGGAGGTGTTGGGGGGTGTTTGTGGGTGCAGGGGCAATGGGAGGTGTTGGGGGGGTCTTTATGGGTGCAGGGGCAATGGGAGGTGTTGGGGGTGTTTGTGGGTGCAGGGGCAATGGGAGGTGTTGGGGGTGTTTGTGGGTGCAGGGGCAGTGGGAGGTGTTGGGGGTGTATGTGTGTGCAGGGGCAATGGGAGGTGTTGGGGGTGTTTTTGGGTTCAGGGGCAGTGGGAGGTGTTGGGGGGTGTTTGTGGGTGCAGGGGGAATGGGAGGTGTTGGGGGGTGTTTGTGGGTGCAGGGGCAATGGGAGGTGTTGGGGGGTGTTTGTGGGTGCAGGGGCAATGGGAGGTGTTGGGGGGTGCAGTGGCAATGGGAGGTGTTGGGGGGTGTTTGTGGGTGCAGGGGGAATGGGAGGTGTTGGGGGGTGTTTGTAGGTGCAGGGGCAATGGGAGGTGTTGGGGGTGTTTGGGGGTGCAGGGGCAATGGGAGGTGTTGGGGGGTGTTTGGAAGTGCAGGGGCAATGGGAGGTGTTTGGGGGTTGTGGGTGCAGGGGCAATGGGAGGTGTTGGGGGGTGTTTGGAAGTGCAGGGGCAATGGGAGGTGTTGGGGGGGTGCAGTGGCAGTGGGAATGGGAGGTGTTGGGGGGTGTTTGGAGGTGCAGTGGCAATGGGAGGTGTTGGGGGGTGTTTGTGGGTGCAGGGGCAATGGGAGTAGGGCAATGGGAGGTGTTGGGGGGTGTTTTGGGGTGCAGGGGCAATGGGAGGTGTTGGGGGGTGTTTGTGGGTGCAGGGGCAATGGGAGGTGTTTGGGGGTGCAGTGGCAATGGGAGGTGTTGGGGGGTGTTTGGGGGTCCCCGCCCCCCTGGCTCTCACCGGAGCCCACTCGTGCCCCAGGCCAGGAACGAACCCGATGTCTATGAGACCAGCGATCTGCCCGAGGACGACCAGGCCGAGTTTGAGGCGGTGAGACCCCCCCGGGCCCCCCAGTGCCTGCATCCCCCCCATCCGCCAGGGCCACGGCAGGGTCACTGCCCCACGGACTCATGTCCCGGCCCTGTGCCACCCCCATGCGCTGCCTGTGGTGCCTGGGGGGGGGGCAGGAAGTGCTGTGCCCCCCATCCTTGGTGTCCCCCCTCCCTGTGGCATCCCCATCCTGTGTAACCTGGCTGAGGGCAGCAGGAGCTGGGGGGGGGCAGCACACGTGGGGGGGGGAGGAGGGGAGCCTGTGAAGGTGGGGTTCACCCCCATAAAATAACCCTAAAAGGCATCAGGGTCCCAGAGACCCCCGGACCTCTCACGTCCAGGCCATGGGGCTGCTGAGTGTGGCTTGGACATGGGGGTGGCACCAGGGGGCTGGCACGGCACAAGGGCTGCATGGTGCCCCCGGGCTCTGCTGGGGAGGCCGAGGGCTGATGGGTGCTCATGGATCACAGACCCTTGGGAATGTGCTCCTGGTTGGTGCTGCTGGATTTAACACCATGGAGCCAGGATTTAACACCATGGAGGCAAGACCCAGGGTGCAGGGAGCGGTTCTGGGGTACAGCCATGGGGCAGTCCCAGCTCCCCAATTCTGAGGGGGGCAGACAGATCCCTTGGGACACCCAGGACACAGCGGAATCTGTTGTTTCCAGCCAAAACGGCCCCCGTCAGGCCTCGGTCACACCAAAACAGTGCCCAGGACCAGAGCAGTGCCAGCCCAGTGCCCCCCCCTGCATGTTCCCGGGCAGGTTGTGGGGCTGTGGGTGCTGTCCCCTCCCCCCCCCCCCGCCGCAGCTTCCCTGTGTCTCTGCCTCTGGCTGTGCTGACCTGACCTGCCTTTTCCCCCCGCGCCCCACCTTTGCTGGACTCTAAGTTTGCACAAGTAAGCCCCGGGTGCTGCTCTGGTGTCGCGTGCTGGGGGGGTGAGGCGCTTCCTGCATGTACCACGGGGTCACCAGTGCCCTGCTATGGGGCCTCCGCTGCCGTGGGGCAGAGGGGAGGCAGTGCTGGGGCTCAGGACACAACGTGCTGCTGCTGTCTCGTCCCTGCTCTCCTTTGCTCTCTTTGCCTGCTGACTGCATGCGCTGCCCTCTTTGTCTTTTGGGACCCCCCCATGGTGGGGCTCCTGCCCCCCAACCACGCTGCCTGCACGCTGTGGGGCAGGACGCAGCTGAGCCTCTACCCTGCTGAGCAGGGCCCAACTCGAGCTCCTCCAGGCTCTGGCCTTGGTTTTGCCCCCCTGCACCACAGCTGTTGCCTTCTCCAACCCCTGGGGGAGCCACCAGGCTTTGGGCTGCTTGGGGGGGGCCATCCTGCCCTCCCCAGCTCTGCTCACATCTGCCCCAGGGGTTACAGAAGAGCCAGAGCTGGAGGGCGGTGCCAGAGCAGGGGCTTGGCTGCGGCCACCTCGCCCAGCGTGGCCCTGGTTGCCTCCAGCGCTGGTTGCCCCTGGGGGGCCATGGAGGGGGGCAGCCCCATGGCCCCCCTGTGCCCCATGGCGGGGCTGAGCCTCGCTGCAGGGCCACGGAGGGGGCCAGCCCCGGCCCAACCTTCTAATGCGGTTTTGTCTCTTCTCTTCCCCCCCCCTTGCTCTGACTTTCTCACCTCTGGGGAACGCAAGGAGCTGGTAAGAGCCTCCCCCCCCATCGGCTGCTGCGCCGCTGCTCCCGCTGCTGCCCCCTCCCTCCCGCAGCTCCCCCCACACCTGCCCCAGGCCACGGCGGCTGTGGGGGCTGCCCAGGGGCTGCCGTGGCCTGGAGGAGCCCTTTGGGTGCCTCCCGCAGGGCCCTGATGCTCTGGGGTCCCCCCCAGGCTCCCAATCTCCACTCATGCTCCAGGCTCTGGGCAAAGCCCCTTTGAGGGGCTGATGTTCTATGACCACCCCTCTGCCCACCATGGGTGGTGGGAGCCACCCCAAGATGTGGCTGTGGGGCAGATGCAGCCCCCCTGGGCTGGGTTCCTCAGACTGCTCATGGGGCTACCAAAGGGTTTCAAGCCTTGGAATTGTGGTCCTGCTGCCAGGACGACCCAGTGTCCCCACACCGGGCCCTGGGGGCTGTGTCCTGGGGAACATGGGGCTCCCTTTGCCCCTGCTCTGCCCATCACTGTCCCCACCAAGGCCCTTGGTGCCCTTGTTTGCTGCCTCATCCCTAACCCCAAGTGTTGTGTGCAGGAGGAGCTCACCAGTACCAGCGTGGAGCATCTCATCATCAACCCCAATGCTGCCTATGAGAAATTCAGGGACAAGCGCCTGGGCACCGAGGGAGTGGGTGAGCCAAGGAGCATGGGGAAGGGTGGCCTGGGGGACACTGGGGGCTTTGGGGTGACCCCTCTGCTCTTCTCCTTTTAGATTTCTCTGACCGCATCACCAAGACCAGGACAACCGGCTATGAGTCTGGGGAGTATGAAATGGTGAGAGCAGAGATGCCCAGAGCACGGGCCCCACAGGGACGTCCCTGCCCCGGGCCACCAGTCACACCAACCTGCCAAGGGTGGAGGTGGGATGGGACCTCTGGAGCTCTGGTGCAATCCAGGTGCTCAAGCAGGGCCACTGGGGTTGCCCAGGAGCATCTCCAGGCATGGTGACTCCACCATCTCCTTTGCCAGCTGTGGCCTTGGCGGTGCTGAGGAGAGGGGTGTCCTCCCTCAACCACCATGCTCCTGGTGCTGCCCACACCATGATTGGTGCCATGTTTAGCTTGGTGTCCACCAAGATCTCTGGGGCCTTTTTCAGAGCTGCTTTCCAGCGTATCCTGGTGCAGGGGGCTGCTCCTCTCCCACCCCAGGGCTTTACACTGCTCTTTGTTTTGCTCCATGAGGTTCCTGTTGACCAATGGGTCCTGTCCAGGTCCCTCTAGACAGCAGACACCAGAAGGTGAGGATGAGGGAAGGATGAAGCTCAGCCTGCCCCATGCTCCAGCCCATTAATGAAGGTTTTGTTAATGAAGGCATCAGCCCCAGTACTGACCCCTGGATACGCTGGTTCTTACTGGCTTCCAGCTGGACTTAGGACCGGTGCTCCCCATCCTCTGGGCTTTGCTTTTGGCCACATTCAGTGCCCCCCATGGCCCCCTCATCCAGCACAGGCTGCAACAGCTTCTCTTCGAGGCCGTGCCGAAGGCTTCCCCGAGGTCAGCAGGCACTGCCCCCGGCTCCACTGTCTCTACCAGGCAGTTCATTGTGGAAGTCCATGGAGCTGGTCAAGCCTGACCTCCCCTTGGTGAAGCCGTGCTGAGATCTCTTGGTGTTTGTTTGTCATTCATGGACCTGGAAATGGTTTCCAGTTGTAGCCTTAGAGTCACATAAAGCCGGCTTATGGGGAGCTTCTCCCCCAACACCCCAAGACCTTCTCCTCAGGGCTCCTCCATCCAGTCTCCTCCAGCCTGTGTGCGGGCTGGGATTCCCCAACCCAGGGGCAGGACCTTGCCCTTGGCCTGGTTGAGCTCCATGAGGTTTGCGTGGTCCTGCCTCTCCAGCCTGTCCAGGTCCCCCTGGATGGCATCGCTGGTCGCCACGTGGACATGGAGCCATTGACCTCAGCTCTGCATGTGGTCACCCAGCCCATTCCGTATCCACCAGGTGCTCCATCCATCAAATCCATATCTCTCCCATTTAGAGACAAGGATGTCGTGCAGGACAGTGTCAAATGCCTTGCACAAATCCAGGTAGATTCCATCCTTATCCCCTAACACTGGCTACATCATATAAAGCCACCACATTTGCCAGGCATGACTTGCCCTTAGAGATGCCACGTTGGCTGTCACCAGTCCCCCTCCTGTTGTCCGTGTGCCTTCGCATGTTTTCCAGGAGGATCTGCTCCCCGATCTTGCTGGCACAGAGGTCAGCCTGACCCACCTGGCATTCCCTGCCTCTTCCTCATTTCCCCTTTTAAAACTGGGGGGGGATATTTCCCTGTTTCCAGGCAGTGGGAACTTCACCACCAGGACTTCTCACAGCTGATGGATAATGGCTTGGGAACCTCAGCCACCAGCTCCGGCAGCACCCACAGATGCATCTTGTCAGGTCCTGTGGCCTTGGAGCACCCTGCTCCAGTGGAAGGGGTCCCTGCCCGTGGCAGGGGTTGGGGCTGGAGGAGCTTTAAGGTCCCTTCAGCCCAACCCGGTCTCTGGTTCTCTGACTTGTGCACCTTCACTTCCCCTAGATGTTCTTGAACCTGATCTCCTACAGGTTCTCCCAGTCCCTGCCTTTGCCTTCTGTGCCTTGGGCAGCGTGGCTGGAGCTTTTGCTGGTGAAGACCACGGCAAAGAGCCCTCGAGTACCTGAAATGTCCTTGAGCACCTGAGGAGCTCAGGGAAGGAAGCTGGGCCTGGGCAGCCCTTGTTGCCTTGCACATCCCAGAGCAGGCTGACTTCCAGCTGGGCTTTGGCTTTCCAAACCCCATCCCCAGCTGCCAGGGCAATGTCTCCTCCTCCCAGCTTCCCTGCCCCTGCTCCGACCTCTGCCTCCTGCTGTCCGTGCCTGGCTTTGGCCAGGAGCTCCTGGTCCCCCTGGCAGCCTCCTCGCTGCCTGCTTGGGATGTGGTGCTCTGGAGCTTGGAGGTGATCCTGGGGCATGAGGAAGCTCTCTTGGGTCCCTCCCATTGCCTGACCCAAGCAGACCTTTGAGGAGGCCCAAAGCCCAGGACCCCTCCTGCCCTCCCTCAGCCCCACCATTTCCTGGTTGCCGCAGCCCAGGCTGCCTTGGACTCTCCTTGCTGGAGCAGATGAGCTCCAGCAGAGCCCTTCTCCTTGCTGGCCCCTGTCACTTGGAGGAGGACGTTGTCACCAGTGTGCTCAGGACCCTCCTGGGCAGCTCGTGTCCTGCCATGTTGTCCCTCTCTGAAGCCCATGAGCACCACATGAGGATGAGGTTTTTGTGAACATCATAGTGCTCCCGCTTGTCTGTTGAGGGCCTCACCCATGTGTTCTCTTCCCTATATGTGCATGGATGGGTGGGTACCAGTGTTCCATTCTGGGTGCCTGGAGCTCAGGCAGACCATGGACCCCTCACCCCATTCCTCTCTCTGCAGGTTGGTGAGGGTCTTGGTGCCAAAGAGACGCCCCAGCAGCGGTACCAGCGGCTGCAGCACGAGGTGCAGGAGCTGGCCAGGGAGGTGGAGCAGATCCAGGTGAGCATCAACCCTTCACCAGAGTGGCACAACCACCCCATCACCAGAGGGGTGACACAAGCACCCCATGGCCCCTGGGAGGTGACACAGCCGCCCTTTCCTCTCTCAGAGCACAGTGAAGGAGGCAGCAGCAGAGGAGGAGCTGACACCCATGGCCTTGGCCAGGCAGGTCGAGGGCCTGAAGCAGCAGTTGGTCTCCAGCCACCTGGAGAAGCTCCTGGGCCCCACCGCAGCCATTGACTTCGCAGACCCCGATGGTGCCCTGGCCAAGTGAGTGGGGAGCTGGGGGCAGCTTGTGGGGTGAGAGGAGGGTGCTGGGGTCGTTCGCCCACCTTCCCCTCCCTGCCAGGCGCCTGCTGCAGCAGCTGGAGGTGGCCAAGTGCAGCAAAGGGACCCCAGGGAAGAGCCCTGCCAAAACCCCAGTGCCCACCACAGACGCCATCACCTTTGAGCTCTACTGGAGGCCGGAGCAGGAGCAGTTTGCCCAGAGCGCCAAGGTGAGTCCTGACAGGGACATGGAGCTGTTGGAGCGAGGCCGGGGAGGCCATGGGGATGCTGTGAGGGCTGGAGCAGCTCTGCTCTGGAGCCAGGCTGAGAGAGCTGGGTTGGGTCAGCCTGGAGAAGAGAAGGCTCCTGAAGGGGAGACCTGAGAGCAGCTCCAGTGCCTAAAGGGGCTGCAGGAAACCTGGAGAGGGGCTTGGGACAAGGAGTGTAGGGACAGGCCAAGGGGAATGGCTTTAACCTGCCAGGGGGGAGACTGAGATGAGCTCTTAGGCAGAAGCTCTTCCCTGTGAGAGTGCTGAGGCGCTGGCACAGGGTGCCCAGAGAAGCTGTGGCTGCCCCATCCCTGGCAGTGCTCAAGGCCAGGTTGGACACAGGGGCTTGGAGCACCCTGCTCCAGTGGAAGGTTTCCCTGCCTGTGCCAGGGGTTGGGGCTGGAGGAGCTTCAAGGTCCTTTCATCCCAACCCATTCCATGGTTCCATCTTGCTGCAGATGGCGGAGCTGGAGAAGCGCCTGGCGCAGCTGGAGGCGACGGTGCGGTGTGAGCCCGACAGCCAGGTGAGGGGGCTTGGGGGGGTTCCTGCCACATTCCTCCTGCCCCACATGCTGCCCCACTGATGGAATTCCCTTCCCCACAGAACCCGCTGTTGGTTGGGCTGAAGGGCACCAGCCTCATGGTGAGTGAAATGGGTGGTGGTGGGAGGCAGGGTCCCTTCTGCCTCCCAAGCTGTGCCCATAGCACCCAGGGTGCTGCTGTTTCGCCCCATATCCCACTCTCTGTCCCCAGGAGACCGTGCAGGTCCTGCAGGCCAAGGTCAACATCCTGGATGTGGCTGTGCTGGACCAGGTGGAGGCCCGGCTGCAGGTGAGGTGGGATGGAAGGAGGGAATGGGAAGAGGGGTGCCATGGGGTGAGCATGCGTGGATCTGGGGTCTCCCATCTCCTCCCCCCTGTTCCCAGAGCGTCCTAGGGAAGGTGAATGAGATTGCCAAGCACAAGTCAACTGTACAGGATGCTGACACCCAGAGCAAGGTGAGGGTCGTTCCCCCCCAGTGTGCCCCCCCCTCCCCCCCGACACTGTCCTGACCTGCTCCCCCCTTCTTGCTGCACCCCAGATCCACCAGATCTACGAGACGCTGCAGCGCTGGGACCCGGTGGCCAGCACGCTGCCCGACGTCGTGCAGAGGTTGGTGACCCTCAGGGACCTGCACGAGCAAGGTGAGGGGCTGGAGGGAACGCTGGGGCCATGTCCTGGGGTGGGGACACTGCTCCTGTCCCCACCGCCCCCAACACTGAGCTTTCTCCTCCCCCCCAGCAATCCAGTTCGGGCAGGTCCTGCTGCACTTGGACACCACGCAGCAGGAGGTGGCCGGGGCTCTCAAGGACAACACGGTGCTGCTGGCAGAGGTGGGTCCCACCAGCACCCATGGGGTGGAGCCGGGGGGGGGTCCCCGTCCTGCTCCCCACCACTGACCCCTTCCCTGTGCATCCCCCACACAGGTCCAGAAGACGATGAAGGAGAACCTGGCCATTGTGGAGGACAACTTTGCGGCCATTGATGCCCGCATCAAGCGGCTGCAGAAGTGAGAGCATCCTGGAGCCTGCCCAGCTCTGGGTGTTCCCACTGGGAATCCCTCCCTGTCATGTGCCCCCCCCCCCCCCCCCCCCAGCTTGTATATACCCTGGCTCTGCCCCCCCCCGTTCCCAGCCGTTGGGGGTGTCTCTGTACCTCCCAGTGTACCCAATAAACAGCTCAGCGCAGCGGGATCCGGGTCAGGCCCTCCTTGGGGCTGTGGTGCTGGGAAAAGGGGGAACTGAAGCCCAGTGCCTGCAGCCGTGGGGCTGGGAGCCGAGCTCATGGCGGGGCAGCGGGACCGTGTCCTCGGGGGTGGACGCCCTGGCTGGTCCCGCACCAATCCTGCCCCAGCGGCTGCCGTGGTCCTGGGGGGGGACGGACACGGGCTGAGGTGGCGAAGCCGCGCGGGGAGGGGACAGCGGTGCCCCCGGGCTGGCGGAGGGCACGCGCGGGGCTGCCCCGGCTGCGGCCCCCCCCGTGCTCCGGGTGCCCGCGGTACCCCCGGTGCCCGCAGCGCGGCGCTGTCCCCGCAGGTCTCCAGGGCGAGCGCGGCTCTCGCGAGAGTTGCGGCAGAGCGCGGTCCCGGCGTGCCCCGCGCGCGGCCATGCGGCTGCGGCTCCCGGTGCGCGGCCCCGCGGCGCTGAAGGTGCTGGCGGCCGCCGGTGCCGCCGCCGCCCCGGTGCAGCTCGTGTGGGGCGGCCCCAGCGGTGAGCGCGGCCCCCCCTCCCCCCGCGGGTCCGCTCCGTGCCGAGCCGAGCCCCGCGGGCGCTCACTTGTGTCTCCCGCAGAGCCGCCGCGAGCCCCGCTGCGGCCGCCGTGGGCCCCGGCGCTGGAGCTGGAGAGCGGCGCCGTCCTCTTCTCCGCCAACGCCATCTGCCAGTGAGTACCGGGGGCGCGCGGGCCGCGGCTGCCCCCCCCCTCCCCGTCCGCACCTCACCCCCGCTCCCCGCCTCCAGGTTCTTCTTCCTGCGCCGCGGGGACGAGCCCTCGGACCTCAGCAACCAGTGGCTGGAGTGGGAGGCGACCGAGCTGCAGGTGGGTGCGCGGACACCGGCCCCCCCCCGCCCCCGCCGGGCCCGGCCCGCATTGACCGCGCTGCCCTCGCCCGCAGCCCTTGGCCGCCGCCGCGCTCTACGCCCGGCTGGTGCTCGGCAGGAGGGCGGCGGAGGCGGTGCAGGCCCTGCGGGAGCCGCTGGCCCACATCGAGCAGAGCTTGGCCAGGACGGGCGCTGCCTTCCTCGCGGGGGTGAGTGGCACCGGGGCGCAGCCCCGCGCGCTGGGTCCTTGTCCCTGGGGGGCTGCTCCGGCTGCGGCCGGCCCTGACGGCTGCTCTGGCACAGGACACCCCATCCGTGGCTGATGTGGTTGTGTGGGGCACCTTGTACCCCATCCTCCAGGAGGAGAGCAGCCTGCCAGGTAAGCGTGGCACGGAGGGGGCATCCCTTGCCGTGCCGTGGCCGTAAGAATCACGCTGCTCTCTCGTCACCTCCCGAGGTGAGCTGCAGGCGCTGAGGACGTGGTTCCAGAACATGATGCTCTTGGAGGCTTGCAGAGACGCTGCCGACACCGTCCTGATGCCCCAGGCGCTGCTGGAGTTCAAGTCCTACCTCCAGAAGCAGCCTCCCCCCTGCCTGGCTATGCAGAGAGCCACCAGTAACGAGCCCGAGGTGCAGCCCTGGCCCCAGGATGGGCCCCAGTGGCGCTGGTGCTGACAGCCCCTTACCGGGACCTGCTTCCCCTGCAGGAGGAGGAAGGTTCTGAGCGGGCCCTGACAGAGGATGAGATCGCAGCTGCTGCAGATGCCTGGGCCCGTGGGGCTGCGGCGCTGCCCAAGCCCTGGCAGCCTCAGAAACCTGTGTGAGTCCTGGGGCAGCACGAGGGCTGCCCCACACGTCTCGGACCCAGGCTCATCCCACGCTGTTGGGGTGAGGGGGGTGGTGGTGGCCCTGTTGCTCCTTGTGCCTGCCCTGAGTGCCCTGCTCGTGCCAGGCTGCCCGTGGAGGGCATGAGGAACGTCCTGATCACCAGCGCTCTGCCCTATGTGAACAACGTGCCCCACCTTGGCAACATCATTGGCTGCGTCCTCAGCGCTGACACCTTTGCCAGGTGACGCTCGGGAGCGGGAAGGCTCCCTGGGGATCTCCATCGGGGGGCTGTCGTGGCCCCCGCCGCCTGCAGGGGTGTCACAGGTCCCTGCCTGGCAGGTACTGCCGCCTGCGGAACTGGAACACGCTCTACGTGTGCGGCACGGACGAGTACGGCACCGCCACTGAGACCAAGGCGGTGGAAGAGGGGCTGACACCGCAGGAGATCTGCGACAAGTACAACGCCATCCACGCCGACATCTACCGCTGGTTTGACATCTCCTTTGACTGCTTCGGCCGCACCACCACGCCGAGCCAGACCACGTGAGGGGCTTGCATGCAGGGGCTGATGCTGGGGGCCTAGCTGAGGGTGCTTTGTGCTCCTAGGCTGATGGGGGGCTGCCCCCTTTTTCTTCCTGTCCTGACCCAGGATTGCCCAGGACATCTTCCAGCGCCTGCTGGAGCGCGGGTTCCTGCTGCAGGACACGGTGGAGCAGCTGCGGTGCGAGGGCTGCCAGCGCTTCTTGGCCGACCGCTTCGTGGAGGGCATTTGCCCCTTCTGCAACTACGAGGAGGCGCGGGGGGACCAGTGTGATAAATGCGGCAAACTCATCAACGCTGTGGAGCTGAAGGTGGGACAGGAGCCCCCTGGGGACCACCCTGCAACCCTGCCCCTGCTCTGCCTGAGACCCCCTCTTGCCTTGCCCTGGGCTTCGTCCAGCCCCTGTTTCTGCTGACAGAGCCCACAGTGCAAACTCTGCAGGGGTGTCCCTGTAGTGAAGCCCACCCAGCACCTCTTCCTCGATCTCCCCAAGGTGAGCCTCGTCCCTGGGGGAGCGCAGAGGGGTTGGGGCACCCCTGGTACTGCCCACCCCTCTGTGTTCCCTGCAGCTGGAGCAGCGGCTGGAAGCCTGGCTGGAGCAGTCCTGGGCCACGGGGGACTGGACGGCCAACGCTCGCTACATCACCCGCTCCTGGATCCGGGACGGGCTCAAGCCCCGCTGCATCACCCGTGACCTCAAGTGGGGCACTCCGGTGCCCCTCGATGGCTTCCGTGACAAGGTGGCTCCAGCCTGGCCCTGGGTTGCAGTGCTTGTACCCGGGTGCCCTGCTCAGGGGTCCCATGCTCACACGTCACCCTCTTGCTCAGGTCTTTTATGTGTGGTTTGATGCTCCCATTGGGTACTTGTCCATTACAGCCAACTACACCAGCCAGTGGGAGAGGTGGTGGAAGAACCCACAGCAGGTAGGAGCCTGGTGCTGCTGCAGGGTGGAGGTGGGGGTTGAGGTAGAGCTGGACACCACTGATGTGTTCCCCCTCTGCTACCCATCAGGTTGAGCTCTACAACTTCATGGCCAAGGACAATGTTCCGTTCCACAGCGTCATATTCCCCTGCTCGCTCCTGGGTGCTGATGACAACTACACCCTGGTGAACCACCTCATTGCCACAGGTACTGGAGGAGCACTGTGGGTTATGGGGGGTGTGGGGTGTGGTGTGTGTTTGTGCTTGGGCCCCATGGTGGGGTCTCTGCTGCCCTCCCCAGAGTACCTGAACTACGAGGATGGGAAGTTTTCCAAGAGCCGGGGTTTGGGAGTGTTTGGGGACATGGCCAAGGACACGGGCATCCCTGCGGACATCTGGCGCTTCTACCTGCTGTACGTGCGGCCTGAGGGGCAGGACAGCGCCTTCTCCTGGAGCGACCTCATGCTCAAGAACAACTCCGAGCTGCTGAACAACCTGGGCAACTTCATCAACAGGTTCTGGGGCGGCCTGGCTGGGCAGGGCCTGTCCCCGTCCCTGTCCCCAGGCTGTGCTGATGCCTGCTCTGCCTCTGTACCCAGGGCTGGCATGTTCGTGTGCAAGTTCTTTGGTGGCACCGTCCCCAGCATGGTGCTGACACCCGATGACAAGCGGCTCCTGGCCCGTGTCACGCTGGAGCTGCGCCAGTACCACCAGCTGCTGGAGAAAGTCCGGTCGGTGGCTGGAACCCTGGAGCCAGGGCTACCAGGGTGGAGGGCAGAGCCCTGCCCTGCAGCAGGCACTGACCCCCCTCTTCCCCCCCAGCATCCGGGACGCTCTGAGATGCATCCTCAGCATCTCTCGTCACGGCAACCAGTACATCCAGGTGAACGAGCCCTGGAAGCGGATCAAGGGGGATGAAAATGACAGGTACAGGGGAAGATGGGGGTGCTGGGGGGGGCAGGCTGGGAGCTGGCACTGACAGGGTTTCCTGCCCCCCAGGCAGCGTGCAGGGACAGTGACTGGTGTGGCTGTGAACATGGCTTCCCTGCTGGCTGTCATGCTGCAGCCCTACATGCCCAGTGTCAGCTTGGCCATCCAGGGGCAGCTCTGCATCCCCCCGGACTGCTTCGTCCTGAGCCATGACTTCACCTGCACCCTGCCCCCTGGGCATCGTGTGGGCACTGTAGGTGGAAGGGAGGGCAGTGCTGGGGGGACCAGGGGCACTGGCTCTGTGGGGTGACCCCATCTCCCCCCTCGGCTGCAGGTGAGTCCCCTTTTCCAGAAGCTGGAGACCGAACAGGTTGAAGCCCTGCGCAAGCGCTTCGGGGGGGCACAGGTGAGTGAGGGTCTCCACAGCTCCTCCGCCTCTGCTTTCTGTCCCCCTCTCATTCGCTGTCTCTCCTCTCCCACCGTGAAGATCTCCGGGGTACTGCAGCGACCTCCCCTTCTCCAGTATGAGGGGAGCTGGGTGCAGAGCTCTGCCCCTGAGGGCTGGGACCAGGGCTCACACCTGGTGCTGTCCTTCCCCAGGCCAAGCAGACACCCCCAGCCCCACAACCTCCTCTGGCCCCAGAGACCCTCGTAGCCCCCGCTGACCCTCAGCGGCTGCAGGAGCTGATGCAGGAGGTGGCCAGGCAGGTGAGCAGGGGGCAGAGGGGTGGCCCTGTCTTGCCTTTACCTCCCCAAGCCCTCATTGCTTCCCCCCCCCCCCCGACCTGACCCAGGGCAACCACGTTCGGCAGCTGAAGGCCAGCAAGGCAGAGAAGACCCAGATCGAGGTGGAGGTGGCCAAGCTGCTGGAGCTGAAGAAGCAGCTGGCATTAGCAGAGGGCAAAAGCCCTGAAGTCCCTGCGCCCAAGGGGAAGCAGAAGAAGTAGCACCAGGCCCGCCAGTGCTGCCCAGAGACCACACCGGGCTGGTGGCTATGTCTGTAATAAATGCAAGCCATGTACAACCGTGCGTGCTCGCGGTGCCCTCCCCACAGCATCAGTCAGTGCCGGCGGGGCAGCACCCTTCCAGTTCATGGCTGCCCCCCGCTCTGGAGCCATCAGAGTCCTGGCAGCGCTGCCTAGGCCCGGCGGAGGTTCACGATGCGGTCGATGAGGGCCGCCCGCGTGCGCTGCACCTCGGTGCTGAGCCGCTGGATCTCGGCGCGGAGCCGCTCGTTGTGCGCCGTCAGCTCCAGCACCCGCTGCTCGCTGGCGCGCTCCCGGTGCTTGGCGCGCTCCCGGCTCGCCGCGGTGCCGCCGCGGAGCTGCCGCTTCACCCCGCGCCGGGCAGCGGCAGCCGCCTCCTGGGGCGGGGACCCGCGTCCGGAGGCTGCGCCCGGCGGCGCTGGCTCGGGGCCGGCTCCGCTCTCCGGCCCCAGCAGCTCCAGCAGCTCCGCGGCCAGGGCAGCGTCCAACGCGCAGGGCTCCGGGCCCGCGCCCTCCGCGCCGCACAGCGCCGCCTGCGGGCCGAGAGCGGGCACCAGCGCCGGGTGACGGCGACCCTCTGCCCCGTGCCCCCTGCCCGGGCCGCTGCCGCCCCTCACCTGCTCGGGCCCCCAGGGCGGGGGCGCTCCGCTGGGCTCCGCGGCCGCCAGCACCTCCTGCAGGTCCTGGTACCAGGCCTCCAGCTCCCAGCCGGACGGGGCCGCTGCGGGGTCCCCCGCAGGCAGACCCTCGGCTGCCATCGGCACCCGCGCGCGGGCCGCTCTGCGCGGGGCACGGAGAACAGGGCCTGGCTGAGGCCGGGACTCGGCTCGGGGGTAGCGGTGGCGGCAGCCCCAGGGCGCGGCGCCCGCCCTTACCTGCCCTCAGGTGTGGTGGTCCACAAGGACGCTCCGCCTCCTGGATGCCTGCGGACAGAGCGCGGCGGGGTCGGCGCTACCCGCGGGCACCGCCGGCAGAGGGGTGCGGGTCCCCCCCACCCTCGGGCCCTGAGGGGACCCGGGAGCCCCGCGCCCCCCGCCCCAGCTCGGTACCGGCAGCGCCGCCCTGCGCGGCCCCGTCCCGCGCCTGCCCCG